>NC_138293.1:100110000-100117500 GCF_965601325.2 Salmo salar
CTCAGTGTATGTGTTCACAGCAGTGCTCTCAGGGCCCAGTCTCAGTGTATGTGTTCACAACAGTGCTCTCAGGGCCCAGTCTCAGTGTACAGTTTTGGCCAAAAGTTTTGAGAATGACACAAATATTAATTTTCACAGTCTACTCTCAGTTTGTATGATGGCAATTTGCATATACTCCAGAATGTAGTGGACCAAGGCACAGCGGGTTGAGTGCTCATAATGACTTTTATTGAACACAAACAAAACAAGAAAACGATTGAACGAACAGGATTGCAGGCTAAAACACACAGCTATGCAAACAACAACTTCCCACAAAGGGACAGGTGAAAACAGGCTACCTAAGTATGACTCTCAATCAGCAACAAAGATTTATACAACTGTTCCTGATTGAGAGCCATACCAGGCCAACAAAGAAATACACAACATAGACAGAACATAGAAATACGAAATAAAGAACATAACCCAAAAACCCCGGAATACTCTAACCAAACACCCCTCCACATAAACACATATACTAACAAACCCCAAACCACATAAAACAAATACCCCCTGCCACGTCCTGACCAAACTACAATACAAATAACCCCTTTACTGGTCAGAACGTGACAGTACCCCCCTCCCAAAGGTGCAGACACCGGATGCACCTCACACAAAAAATAAACACAAAAATAAACCCCCCAAACTAAAGGGAGGAAAGGGAGGGTAGCTGCCGTCACCAAAACGGTTCCCGTGCTACACCCCCTCCCCAATCCTCCTACTGTGGAGGTGGCTCAGGCTCTGGCCTTAGTCCCCCACCTAACCTGTCCACCCCCACTGAATACCTCTGGCTGAGGCACGTCGCTGTAGACCTCGGGCTGAAGCACTTCGCTGTAGACCTTGGGCTGAAGCACTTCGCTGTAGACCTCGGGCAGAAGGGCGACTCTGGGAGCTCCGGACTCTAGGGCGACTCTGGGAGCTCCGGACTGTAGGGAGACTCTGGGAGCTCCGGACCGTAGGGAGACTCTGGGAGCTCCGGACTGTAGGGAGACTCTGGGAGCTCCGGACTGTAGGGCGACTCACTCGGTTCCGGACTGTAGGCCGTCTCACTCGGTTCCGGACTGTGGGCCATCTCACTCGGTTCCGGACTGTGGGCCGTCTCACTTGGTTCCGGACTGTGGGTCATCTCACTCGGTTCCGGACTGTGGGCCGTCTCACTCGGTTCCGGACTGTGGGCCGTCTCACTCGGTTCTGGACTGTGGGCCGTCTCTCTTGGTTCCGGACTGTGGGCCATCTCTAGACGGGGCACTGTTGCCAGACACTCTGGACGGGGCACTGTTGTCGGACACTCTGGACGGGGCACTGTCTCCGGACACTCTGGACGGGGTACTGTTGCCGAAAGCTCTGGACGAGGCACTATTGCCGGAAGCTCTGGATGGGGTACTGTCGTCGGAAGCTCTGGACTGGGCTGACGCACTGGAAGCCTGATGCGTGGTGCTGGTACTGGATGTGCCAGACTGTAAACACGCACCTCAGGGCTAGTGCGAGGAGCAGGCACAGGATACACTGGGCCGTGAAGGCGCACTGGCGGTCTTGAGCGCACTACTGGCACCACCCTTACTGACTGGATGCCCGCTTCTCCCTGGCAAATGCGGGGCGCTGGCACCACGCACACCGGCCTGTGAATGCTCGGCCTCGACGCCGTGCGCATCACCCCATAGCACGGGACCTGTGCTAAGACACTGAAGCAGCAAACTTTGTGGAAATTAATATTTGTGTCATTCTCAAAACTTTTGGCCATGACTGTATGTGTTGACCACAGTGCTCTCAAAGCCCAGTCTCAATTTATGTGTGGACCACAGTGCTCTCAGGGCCCAGTCTCAGTGTATGTGTTGACCACAGTGCTTCCCATAATGTATCCAATATACAGCCTAGTAAACGGCTGACTTCATTCCCACAGTGTAAACACAGGAGGAAATTAACTGCATCCACAATGCTACAGTGACTGTTATTTATTCTACTTAGGCTAGACAGAGGTCAGTGTGTGTGTGTGTGTGTGTGTGTGTGTGTGTGTGTGTGTGTGTGTGTGTGTGTGTGTGTGTGTGTGTGTGTGTATCTGTCTGTGTGCGTGTGTGTGTGTGTGTGTGTGCCTGTGGGTGTCTGTGTGAGCGTCTGTGTGTGTGTCTGTGTGTGTGTCTGTGTGTGTGTGTGTGTGTCTGTAAGAGTTTTTAATTACCACTAGATTTACCATCAAGCAACACACCTCTCGAAACACACCCTTCACACACACTGTCACATTTGTCATAATGATTGGACCAAGGCGCAGCGTGAGTAGCGTTCCACATCTTTATTATAACGTGAAACTTTAGCGAAATACAAAAACAATAAATGAATCAAACGAAACGTGAAGCTACTGCAGTGCTCACAGGCACTTACACATACAATGGGGGAAAAAAGTATTTGATCCCCTGCTGATTTTGTACGTTTGCCCACTGATAAAGAAAGGATCAGTCTATAATTTTAATGGTAGGTTTATTTGAACAGTGAGAGACAGAATAACAACAAAAATATCCAGAAAAACACATGTCAAAAATGTTATAAATTGATTTGCATTTTAATGAGGGAAATAAGTATTTGACCCCCTCTCAATCAGAAAGATTTCTGGCTCCCAGGTGTCTTTTATACAGGTAACGAGCTGAGATTAGGAGCATACTCTTAAAGGGAGTGTTCCTAACCGCAGCTTGTTACCTGTAAAAAAGACACATGTCCACAGAAGCAATCAATCAGATTCCAAACTCTCCACCATGGCCAAGACCAAAGAGCTCTCCAAGGATGTCAGGGACAAGATTGTAGACCTACACAAGGCTGGAATGGGCTACAAGACCATCGGCAAGCAGCTTGGTGAGAAGGTGACAACATTTGGTGCGATTATTCACAAATGGAAGAAACACAAAAGAACTGTCAATATCCCTCGGCCTGGGGCTCCATGTAAGATCTCACCTCGTGGGGTTGCAATGATCATGAGAACGGTGAGGAATCAGCCCAGAACTACACGGGAGGATCTTGTCAATGATTTCAAGGCAGCTGGGACCATTGTCACCAAGAAAACAATTGGTAACACACTACGCCGTGAAGGACTGAAATCCTGCAGCGCCCGCAAGGTCCCCCTGCTCAAGAATACATATACATGCCATCTGAAGTTTGCCAATGAACATCTTAATGATTCAGAGGACAACTGGTGAAAGTGTTGTTGTTAGATGAGACCAAAATGGAGCTCTTTGGCATCAACTCAAATCACCGTGTTTGGAGGAGGAGGAATGCTGCCTATGACCCCAAGAACACCATCTCCACCGTCAAACATGGAGGTGGAAACATTATGCTTTGGGGGTGTTTTTCTGCTAAGGGGACAGGACAACGTCACCACATCATTTGACGGGGCCATGTACTGTCAAATCTTGGGTGAGAACCTCCTTCCCTCAGCCAGGGCATTGAAAATGGGTTGTGGATGGGTATTCCGGCATGACAATGACCCAAAACACACGGCCAAGGCAACAAAGGAGTAGCTCAAGAAGAAGCACATTAAGGTCCTGGAGTGGCCTAGCCAGTCTCCAGACCTTAATCCCATAGAAAATCTGTGGAGGGAGCTGAAGGTTCGAGTTGCCAAACGTCAGCTTCGAAACCTTAATGACTTGGAGAAGATCTGCAAAGAGGAGTGGGACAAAATCCCCCCTGAGATGTGTGCAAACCTGGTGGCCAACTACAAGAAATGTCTGACCTCTGTGATTGCCAAAAAGGGTTTTGCCACCAAGTACTAAGTCATGTTTTGCAGAGGGGTCAAATACTTATTTCCCTCATTAAAATGGAAATCATTTTATAACATTTTTGACATGCGTTTTTCTGGATTATTTTGTTGTTATTCTGTCTCTCACTGTTTATATAAACCTACCATTAAAATTATAGACTGATCATTTCTTTGTAAGTGGGCAAACATACAAAATCAGCAGGGGATCAAATACTTTTTCCCCCCACTGTAAACAAGATCCCATAAACACAGATGGGAAAAATAACTACTTAAATATGATCCCCAATTAGAGACAACAATTACCAGCTTCCTTTAATTGGCAATCATACAAAACACCAACATAGAAAAAGAAACTAGACCACAACATAGAAATAAACAACATAGAACACCCCCAGTCATGCCCTGACCTACTTCACCATAGAGAAACAATGGCTCTCTATGGTCTTTTGTGGTGGCTCTGGTGTGGGCCGAAGAAACCATTCATCCCGCGGATCATGCCATGGACCCAGGCTGAACACTGTGCCTGGACTGGCTCCTGCCATGGAGCGGGACTGGACACCAGATCTGGACTGGTTCCGGGCTGTGGACCGTCTCAGGAGGTTCTGGACTGTGGACCATCTCAGGAGGTTCCGGACTGTGGACCGTCTCTGGAGGTTCCGGACTGTGGACCGTTGCTGGAGGTTCCGGACTGTGAAACGTCACTGGAAGCTCTGGACTGGGAACCGTCGCCGGAAGCTCTGGACTGGGAACCGTCGCCGGAAGCTCTGGACTGTGAAGGCGCACTGGAGGCCTGGTGCGTGGAGCTGGCACAGGACGCACTGGGCTGTGGAGGCGCACTGGAGACCTGGTGAGGAGAACCGGCATCAATGGTACCGGTTCGATGACACACCTCGCATGGCAAGTGTGGGGAGCTGGCACAGGATGCATTGAGCTGTGGAGGCGCACTGGAGACCTGGTGCGTAGAACCGGCATCAATGATACCGGTTCGATGACCCACTTCGCACGGTGAGTGCAAGGAGCTGGCACAAGACGTACTGGGCTGTGGAGGCCCACTGGAGACCTGGTGTGTAGAACCGGCAAAACTTGTACCGGAACAATGACACACTTCGCACGGCGAGTGCGGCGAGTGCGGCGAGTTAACACAGGACGTACTGGGCTGTGGAGGCGTACATCAGGGCGAGTGCAGGGAGCAGGCACAGGACGTACCGGACTGGGGACACGTACTTCAGGGCGAGTACGAGGAGGGGACACAGGACGTATCGGACTGGGGAGGCGCACTGGAGGCCTGATGCGTGGGACCGGCACAGATTGCACCGGCCTGGTGACACGCTCCTCCAAACGCCTGCATTGCCCCATACTCCTCGCCAACTCCATTCTCCGGTATCCCTCCTCACACTGTTCCATTGACTCCCAGGCGGGCTCTGGCACTCTCCCTGGGTCGACCGACCACCTCTCTATCTCCTCCCAGGTTGTCACTGGTTCAGTCCCCGGCTCCGCTGACCACCCCGTGTGCCCCCCCCGCCCAAAAAAGATCCCGCAAACACAGGTAGGAAAAATAACTTCTTAAATATGATCCCCAATTAGAGACAACAATTACCAGCTGCCTCTAATTGGGAATCATACAAAACACCAAAATAGAAAAAGAAACCAGAACACAACATAGAAATAAACACCATAGATCACCCCCCAGTCACACCCTGACCTACTTCACCATAGAGAAACAATGGCTCTCTATGGTCAGGGCGTGACACACACACACCACACACCACACACACACCACACACACACACACACACACACACACACACACACACACACACACACACACACACACACACACACACACAACCTCACCCAACCCCTCCCTAAATCCCACCCTCGTTCTCTCCTCCATCCATCCCTCCCTCCCTACATCCCCCTCCCTCCCCTCAGAAATAGGGGACAATTAACCAGCCCCCTCCTGCAGGTTAGGTCAGGCTGGCTGGACAATAGATGACATTTAACCTCCGACCTCTCCTCACCTGCCTCTGGGTCGTGGGTTGCTAAGGGTCTCTCAGCCAAGTATGTGTGTGTGTTTGTGTGTGGTATACAACCCTTTGAGAGGCTGAGCTGACCCTCTCCTCTCTAATTTGGATCTCTGCGAGCCCAGGAGTAGGCTGGTTAACACACCTGAAGATAAACCATACAGAACCCCCCTGTGGCCCTAAGGCCAGGTTTAGTAGTCCTTAACTAAATCAGCCAGGTAAAGCCCTGTGTTGTTGATGTTCATCATGTCTCCCTGTGAAGCCTCCTCTAACCTGGTTAGTCTCTACTGAATGTTGCTGGCCTCTAAGATGTTAGGGAAGTATCGTTGCAGTAAGATATAGGTCTCTCTTGTGTAGATACCAGGTAGTTGGCTCGGGGATTCAAACCAGCAACCTTTTCAGTTACTGGCCCACCGCTCTTAACCGCTAGGCTAGAGGTAAGGGAGTAGCGAGGACAGCGGATCTGTAGGGTGTAATGATCTGTTGGGTGTACTGATCTGAAGGGTGTAATGATCTGTAGGGTGTAATGATCTGTAGGGTGTAATGATCTGTAGGGTGTAATGCTCTGTGTGGTGTAATGATCTGTAGGGTGTAATGATCTGTGTAGTGTAATGATCTGTAGGGTGTAATGATCAGTAGGGTGTAATGATCTGTAGGGTGTAATGATCAGTAGGGTGTAATGATCTGTGGGGTGTAATGATCTGTAGGGTGTAATGATCAGTAGGGTGTAATGATCTGTAGGATGTAATGATCTGTAGGGTGTAATGATCTGTAGGATGTAATGATCTGTAGGGTGTAATGATCTGTAAGGTGTAATGATCTGTAGGCAGTAATGATCAGTAGGGTGTAATGATCTGTAGGGTGTAATGATCTGTAGGGTGTAATGATCTGTGTGGTGTAATGATCTGTAGGGTGTAATGATCAGTAGGGTGTAATGATCTGTAGGATGTAATGATCTGTAGGGTGTAATGATCTGTAGGATGTAATGATCTGTAGGGTGTAATGATCTGTAGGGTGTAATGATCTGTAGGGTGTAATGATCTGTGGGGTGTTATGATCTGTAGGCAGTAATGATCTGTGGGGTGTAATGATCTGTGGGGTCTAAATCCACTCTGCATTTACAAAGCATTTACCCATGTGCAATGTGGAGAGAAGAGAAGAGGAGAGGTCGCTGTATTCAACATTCATCTTTGAGAAGTTGGAATGGGTTAAGAGATGGAGATGGAGAGAGAGAGAGAGCAGGAAGGGAGAGGGAATATTTTAAATGTCTTTATACTTCTGGAACTTCTGTGAGTGTAATGTTTACTGTTCATTTGTATTGTTTATTTCACTTTGTTTATTGTCTACAGTGCTTCACTTGCTTTGGCAATGTTAACATATGTTTCCCATGTCACGCCCTGGCCATAGAGAGGTTTTTGTTCTCTATTTTGGTTAGGCCAGGGTGTGACTAGGGTGGGCATTCTATGTTCCGTTTTCTATGTTTTGTGTATTTCTTTGTTTTGGCCGGGTATGGCTCTCAATCAGGAACAGCTGTCTATCGTTGTCTCTGATTGGGAGCCATACTTAGGTAGCCTTTTCCCACAGGGTTTTTGTGGGTAGTTGTTTTCTGTCTTGTGTTTATCACCTGACAGAGCTGTGCGTTTTGTTCCTCTTTGTTTTTGATTCAGTGTTCAGATAAAATAAATACCATCATGAACA
>NC_138293.1:100122500-100232500 GCF_965601325.2 Salmo salar
GGAGAGGGGAGAGGGGAGAGGGGAAAGAGAGAGAGAGAGAGAGACAGACAGACAGTGAGAGGGGAGAGGGGAGAGGGGAGAGAGAGAGGGAGAAAGAGAGAGAGAGAGAGACAGACAGACAGGGAGAGGGGAGAGGGAGAGGGAGAGGGGAGAGGGGAGAGAGAGAGACAGACAGGGAGAGGGAGAGGGGATAGGGGAGAGAGAGACAGACAGACAGACAGACAGACAGACAGACAGACAGACAGACAGACAGACAGACAGACAGACAGACAGGGAGAGGGGAGAGGGAGAGAGGAGAGGGGAGAGGAGAGACAGACAGACAGACAGACAGGGAGAGGGGAGAGGGAGTGAACCCCTGGTCTCCCCCTGAGGTCCTGCATATCCCAGGATCATTCAAACGGAACTAAACTGGGGTGGGACCCTCCTACAACCTCCTACAGCCCCCACTGGAGGCTTGTACAGAGCCCAGGGGCCGGGGCAGGGGCGGGGGCCGGGGCCGGGAGAGGGGCCGGGGCAGGGGCCAGGGCCGGGGGCCGGGAGAGGGGCCGGGGCAGGGGCCAGGGCCGGGAGAGGGGCCGGGGCAGGGGCAGGGGCCGGGGCCGGGAGAGGGGCCGGGGCAGGGGCCAGGGCCGGGGCAGGGGCCGGGGCTGGGGTCAAATAATCTGGACAAAAATGTCTGGGAGTCAGACACCTCATGTCTTAAAAGGAGCTGAGCCAGGACAACATGTAGCTGTGCATCCTACATGGTACCATCCTACTATTCTTTATATAGTAAACTACTTTAGACCAGGGCCCTATGGCAACCTATTCCCTATATATAGTGCACTACTTTAGACCAGGGCCCTATTTACATTTACATTTAAGTCATTTAGCAGACGCTCTTATCCAGAGCGACTTACAAATTGATGCATTCACCTTATGATATTCAGTGGAACAACCACTTTACAATAGTGCATCTAAATCTTTGGGGGGGGGGGGGGGGGGGTAGAAGGAGCTGGATGAACGCAGTGCCCTCGTTCCCTATATATAGTGCACTACTTTAGACCAGAGCCCTATGGCAACCTATTCCCTATATAGTGCACTACTTTTGATCAGGGCCCTATGGTAACCTATTCCCTATAAAGTGCACTACTTTTGACCAGGGCCCTATGGTAAAAAGTAGGGCACTATGTAGGGAATAGGGTTCCATTTGGAACGAAACCCAGAACTAAATAGTGTCAAATACTCAAAAAGCACATGGAATAGATTGACATGTTGTGAACCATTCAAGTGGAATGGACTGACATGTTGTGAACCATTCAAGTGGAATGGATTGACATGTTGTGAACCATTCAAGTGGAATAGATTGACATGTTGTGAACCATTCAAGTGGAATAGATTGACATGTTGTGAACCATTCAAGTGGAATAGATTGACATGTTGTGAACCATTCAAGTGGAATAGATTGACATGTTGTGAACCATTCAAGTGGAATAGATTGACATGTTGTGAACCATTCAAGTGGAATGGACTGACATGTTGTGAACCATTCAAGTGGAATGGACTGACATGTTGTGAATCATTCAAGTGGAATGGACCGACATGTTGTGAACCATTCAAGTGGAATGGACTGACATGTTGTGAACCATTCAAGTGGAATAGATTGACATGTTGTGAACCATTCAAGTGGAATAGATTGACATGTTGTGAACCATTCAAGTGGAATAGATTGACATGTTGTGAACCATTCAAGTGGAATGGACTGACATGTTGTGAACCATTCAAGTGGAATGGACTGACATGTTGTGAACCATTCAAGTGGAATAGATTGACATGTTGTGAACCATTCAAGTGGAATGAACTGACATGTTGTGAACCATTCAAGTGGAATGGACTGACATGTTGTGAACCATTCAAGTGGAATAGATTGACATGTTGTGAACCATTCAAGTGGAATAGATTGACATGTTGTGAACCATTCAAGTGGAATGGACTGACATGTTGTGAACCATTCAAGTGGAATGGACTGACATGTTGTGAATCATTCAAGTGGAATGGACTGACATGTTGTGAACCATTCAAGTGGAATGGACAGACATGTTGTGAACCATTCAAGTGGAATAGATTGACATGTTGTGAACCATTCAAGTGGAATAGATTGACATGTTGTGAACCATTCAAGTGGAATAGATTGACATGTTGTGAACCATTCAAGTGGAATAGATTGACATGTTGTGAACCATTCAAGTGGAATGGACTGACATGTTGTGAACCATTCAAGTGGAATGGACTGACATGTTGTGAACCATTCAAGTGGAATAGATTGACATGTTGTGAACCATTCAAGTGGAATAGATTGACATGTTGTGAACCATTCAAGTGGAATAGATTGACATGTTGTGAACCATTCAAGTGGAATGGACTGACATGTTGTGAACCATTCAAGTGGAATGGACTGACATGTTGTGAACCATTCAAGTGGAATAGATTGACATGTTGTGAACCATTCAAGTGGAATGAACTGACATGTTGTGAATCATTCAAGTGGAATGGACTGACATGTTGTGAACCATTCAAGTGGAATGGACTGACATGTTGTGAACCATTCAAGTGGAATAGATTGACATGTTGTGAACCATTCAAGTGGAATGGACTGACATGTTGTGAACCATTCAAGTGGAATGGACTGACATGTTGTGAATCATTCAAGTGGAATAGATTGACATGTTGTGAACCATTCAAGTGGAATAGATTGACATGTTGTGAATCATTCAAGTGGAATGGACTGACATGTTGTGAACCATTCAAGTGGAATAGATTGACATGTTGTGAACCATTCAAGTGGAATGAGACTGACATGTTGTGAACCATTCAAGTGGAATAGATTGACATGTTGTGAACCATTCAAGTGGAATAGATTGACATGTTGTGAACCATTCAAGTGAACCAAAGAGGTTAACTATTCTCCATATCAGGACAGTACATGTTCAGTCTCTGGACTTGAGATAAAGTCTGATTCTTGATGGAAATCAGGAGAAAGATGTTTCTGATCAGCAGGAAAAACTGAATAAAAATCAACCGCTGTTACAATGTCACGTTTAGTAGAACACTGCTGTGGTTTACAATGTCACGTTTAGTAGAACACTGCTGTGGTTTACAATGTCACGTTTAGTAGAACACTGCTGTGGTTTACAATGTCACGTTTAGTAGAACACTGCTGTGGTTTACAATGTCACGTTTAGTAGAACACTGCTGTGGTTTACAATGTCACGTTTAGTAGTAGAACACTGCTGTGGTTTACAATGTCACGTTTAGTAGTAGAACACTGCTGTGGTTTACAATGTCACGTTTAGTAGTAGAACACTGCTGTGGTTTACAATGTCACGTTTAGTAGTAGAACACTGCTGTGGTTTACAATGTCACGTTTAGTAGTAGAACACTGCAGTGGTTTACAATGTCACGTTTAGTAGTAGAACACTGCTGTGGTTTACAATGTCACGTTTAGTAGTAGAACACTGCTGTGGTTTACAATGTCACGTTTAGTAGAACACTGCTGTGGTTTACAATGTCACGTTTAGTAGTAGAACACTGCAGTGGTTTACAATGTCACGTTTAGTAGAACACTGCTGTGGTTTACAATGTCACGTTTAGTAGTAGAACACTGCTGTGGTTTACAATGTCACGTTTAGTAGAACACTGCTGTGGTTTACAATGTCACGTTTAGTAGTAGAACACTGCTGTGGTTTACAATGTCACGTTTAGTAGAACACTGCTGTGGTTTACAATGTCACGTTTAGTAGAACACTGCTGTGGTTTACAATGTCACGTTTAGTAGAACACTGCTGTGGTTTACAATGTCACGTTTAGTAGAACACTGCTGTGGTTTACAATGTCACGTTTAGTAGTAGAACACTGCTGTGGTTTACAATGTCACGTTTAGTAGAACACTGCTGTGGTTTACAATGTCACGTTTAGTAGTAGAACACTGCTGTGGTTTACAATGTCACGTTTAGTAGTAGAACACTGCTGTGGTTTACAATGTCACGTTTAGTAGAACACTGCTGTGGTTTACAATGTCACGTTTAGTAGAACACTGCTGTGGTTTACAATGTCACGTTTAGTAGAACACTGCTGTGGTTTACAATGTCACGTTTAGTAGTAGAACACTGCTGTGGTTTACAATGTCACGTTTAGTAGTAGAACACTGCTGTGGTTTACAATGTCACGTTTAGTAGTAGAACACTGCTGTGGTTTACAATGTCACGTTTAGTAGAACACTGCTGTGGTTTACAATGTCACGTTTAGTAGTAGAACACTGCTGTGGTTTACAATGTCACGTTAGTAGTAGAACACTGCTGTGGTTTACAATGTCACGTTTAGTAGAACACTGCTGTGGTTTACAATGTCACGTTTAGTAGTAGAACACTGCTGTGGTTTACAATGTCACGTTTAGTAGGAGAACACTGCTGTGGTTTACAATGTCACGTTTAGTAGTAGAACACTGCTGTGGTTTACAATGTCACGTTTAGTAGAACACTGCTGTGGTTTACAATGTCACGTTTAGTAGAACACTGCTGTGGTTTACAATGTCACGTTTAGTAGTAGAACACTGCTGTGGTTTACAATGTCACGTTTAGTAGAACACTGCTGTGGTTTACAATGTCACGTTTAGTAGTAGAACACTGCTGTGGTTTACAATGTCACGTTTAGTAGTAGAACACTGCTGTGGTTTACAATGTCACGTTTAGTAGTAGAACACTGCTGTGGTTTACAATGTCACGTTTAGTAGTAGAACACTGCTGTGGTTTACAATGTCACGTTTAGTAGTAGAACACTGCTGTGGTTTACAATGTCACGTTTAGTAGTAGAACACTGCTGTGGTTTACAATGTCACGTTTAGTAGTAGAACACTGCAGTGGTTTACAATGTCACGTTTAGTAGTAGAACACTGCTGTGGTTTACAATGTCACGTTTAGTAGTAGAACACTGCTGTGGTTTACAATGTCACGTTTAGTAGTAGAACACTGCTGTGGTTTACAATGTCACGTTTAGTAGTAGAACACTGCTGTGGTTTACAATGTCACGTTTAGTAGTAGAACACTGCTGTGGTTTACAATGTCACGTTTAGTAGTAGAACACTGCTGTGGTTTACAATGTCACGTTTAGTAGTAGAACACTGCTGTGGTTTACAATGTCACGTTTAGTAGTAGAACACTGCTGTGGTTTACAATGTCACGTTTAGTAGTAGAACACTGCTGTGGTTTACAATGTCACGTTTAGTAGTAGAACACTGCTGTGGTTTACAATGTCACGTTTAGTAGTAGAACACTGCTGTGGTTTACAATGTCACGTTTAGTAGTAGAACACTGCTGTGGTTTACAATGTCACGTTTAGTAGTAGAACACTGCAGTGGTTTACAATGTCACGTTTAGTAGTAGAACACTGCAGTGGTTTACAATGTCACGTTTAGTAGTAGAACACTGCTGTGGTTTACAATGTCACGTTTAGTAGTAGAACACTGCTGTGGTTTACAATGTCACGTTTAGTAGTAGAACACTGCTGTGGTTTACAATGTCACGTTTAGTAGAACACTGCTGTGGTTTACAATGTCACGTTTAGTAGTAGAACACTGCTGTGGTTTACAATGTCACGTTTAGTAGTAGAACACTGCTGTGGTTTACAATGTCACGTTTAGTAGTAGAACACTGCTGTGGTTTACAATGTCACGTTTAGTAGTAGAACACTGCTGTGGTTTACAATGTCACGTTTAGTAGTAGAACACTGCTGTGGTTTACAATGTCACGTTTAGTAGTAGAACACTGCAGTGGTTTACAATGTCACGTTTAGTAGTAGAACACTGCAGTGGTTTACAATGTCACGTTTAGTAGTAGAACACTGCTGTGGTTTACAATGTCACGTTTAGTAGTAGAACACTGCTGTGGTTTACAATGTCACGTTTAGTAGTAGAACACTGCTGTGGTTTACAATGTCACGTTTAGTAGAACACTGCTGTGGTTTACAATGTCACGTTTAGTAGAACACTGCTGTGGTTTACAATGTCACGTTTAGTAGTAGAACACTGCTGTGGTTTACAATGTCACGTTTAGTAGTAGAACACTGCTGTGGTTTACAATGTCACGTTTAGTAGTAGAACACTGCTGTGGTTTACAATGTCACGTTTAGTAGAACACTGCTGTGGTTTACAATGTCACGTTTAGTAGAACACTGCTGTGGTTTACAATGTCACGTTTAGTAGTAGAACACTGCTGTGGTTTACAATGTCACGTTTAGTAGTAGAACACTGCTGTGGTTTACAATGTCACGTTTAGTAGTAGAACACTGCTGTGGTTTACAATGTCACGTTTAGTAGTAGAACACTGCAGTGGTTTACAATGTCACGTTTAGTAGTAGAACACTGCAGTGGTTTACAATGTCACGTTTAGTAGTAGAACACTGCTGTGGTTTACAATGTCACGTTTAGTAGTAGAACACTGCTGTGGTTTACAATGTCACGTTTAGTAGTAGAACACTGCTGTGGTTTACAATGTCACGTTTAGTAGAACACTGCTGTGGTTTACAATGTCACGTTTAGTAGAACACTGCTGTGGTTTACAATGTCACGTTTAGTAGTAGAACACTGCTGTGGTTTACAATGTCACGTTTAGTAGTAGAACACTGCTGTGGTTTACAATGTCACGTTTAGTAGTAGAACACTGCTGTGGTTTACAATGTCACGTTTAGTAGTAGAACACTGCTGTGGTTTACAATGTCACGTTTAGTAGTAGAACACTGCAGTGGTTTACAATGTCACGTTTAGTAGTAGAACACTGCTGTGGTTTACAATGTCACGTTTAGTAGTAGAACACTGCTGTGGTTTACAATGTCACGTTTAGTAGTAGAACACTGCTGTGGTTTACAATGTCACGTTTAGTAGTAGAACACTGCAGTGGTTTACAATGTCACGTTTAGTAGTAGAACACTGCTGTGGTTTACAATGTCACGTTTAGTAGTAGAACACTGCTGTGGTTTACAATGTCACGTTTAGTAGTAGAACACTGCTGTGGTTTACAATGTCACGTTTAGTAGTAGAACACTGCTGTGGTTTACAATGTCACGTTTAGTAGAACACTGCTGTGGTTTACAATGTCACGTTTAGTAGTAGAACACTGCTGTGGTTTACAATGTCACGTTTAGTAGAACACTGCTGTGGTTTACAATGTCACGTTTAGTAGAACACTGCTGTGGTTTACAATGTCACGTTTAGTAGAACACTGCTGTGGTTTACAATGTCACGTTTAGTAGAACACTGCTGTGGTTTACAATGTCACGTTTAGTAGTAGAACACTGCTGTGGTTTACAATGTCACGTTTAGTAGTAGAACACTGCTGTGGTTTACAATGTCACGTTTAGTAGTAGAACACTGCTGTGGTTTACAATGTCTGCTTCAGGGCTCAGCTACATCTACATATGTTGTAAATCAGTGTTTTCCACTTCCTGTTATGGAAACCCATGGGGAAACCCACGGGGGTACACTTAACCCTACCCTTATTCATCAAGCCCTATAGATGAGTTGAATCACGTGTGTCAGTGCTGGGCTGTAGCAAAAACCATCCCCCTCTGTGGGTCTGTCATGCAGGACCAGGATTGAAGAACTCTGTTCTAGGCTTCTGTGCTGTTCTGTCTTTATTTGAGTGACACATTTGATTAATAACTAAAGGAATTCAGACCACGTAAGGCCAACAGTAGACCTATCTGATAACATGTCCTGCACAATGTGGTACATTAGACTGTAGGGGACCCTATTCCTCTGGGCCGACACTGAGGTGTCCGATGTTTCCCCTGGCCAGGGTCCTGTTCACTAGGAACCGAACAGAAGAAAACTGACTGAAACAGGGAGGGACTAAAGATGGATTTGTTCACTAGGAACCAAACAGAAGGAAACTCCCTGAAACAGGGAGGGACTAAAGATGGATTTATTCACTAGGAACCAAACAGAAGGTAGCAATCCACTCTAATCTACACTCCATCACTCAGTCACCCACAGCCCCAGGTCAGACCTCTCCATCTATCACTCAGTCATCCACAGCCCCAGGTCAGACCTCTCTACCATCACTCAGTCGTCCACAGCCCCAGGTCAGACCTCTCCATCTATCACTCAGTCATCCACAGCCCCAGGTCAGACCTCTCTACCATCACTCAGTCGTCCACAGCCCCAGGTCAGACCTCTCTATCCATCACTCAGTCACCCACAGCCCCAGGTCAGACCTCTCCATCTATCACTCAGTCATCCACAGCCCC
This sequence comes from Salmo salar, assembly GCF_965601325.2. NCBI lineage: Eukaryota > Metazoa > Chordata > Actinopteri > Salmoniformes > Salmonidae > Salmo > Salmo salar. Next base: position 100,130,778 of record NC_138293.1, read on the forward strand.
AGGTCAGACCTCTCTACCATCACTCAGTCATCCACAGCCCCAGGTCAGACCTCTCTACCATCACTCAGTCATCCACAGCCCCAGGTCAGACCTCTCCATCATCACTCAGTCATCCTCAGAAACAGATAAGATTAGCATTCCTGCAATCTCTGAGAAATGAAGCTAATTGATTGCTCCTAAATTAGACATTTTAAATTATAGGATTCATATAATGTTCAATAAATAACTAGTATACAGTATCCAAGCATTTCGCTACACTCGCATTAACATCTGCTAACCATGTGTATGTGAGCAAAAACATTTGATTTGATTTGGAGTTCTCTACATCTGACAAGTAGTATGGAGTTGCAGCTTGGAGTATTGTTTCTTCTCCCTATGTAATCCATTCTCAGTGAATTTGGCAATGTTTTTTTTCCCCCACTGTAAAGACAAATTAGTCATTGAAGTTGTTAGATTTATGTCCCACCCTACATCCTGATATTACCAGGTTCTGACCACTAGATGGTGCTGCTACTGCTATTAGGTGATGAAAAAAAAAATCCCCCTCAATGTTAAAGGGATAGTTCACCCAAATGACAAAATGACATATTGGTTTCCTTACCCTGTAAGCAGTCTATGGACCAGGTATGACAGCAATCCATGCTTTGGTTTTGTTTACCTGGCCACTGTTTCATATGTTAACGTTTTTGCATTTGTGAAAAAAAATCCAATTCAAGTCAGTGGTACCTATATTAACATTTTCACGCATTATATTCAAATCCTCCTGAAATATCTAAAAATGTGTTGTCACTCATTTATGTTACTTGAGATGATATTGGATATGACCTGCTAATATACTGTTGGTACCATTGACTGTCATTGGATTTGTTCAATAATCAAACAACAAAAAGTGTGGCGTCATGAAGTGCAGCATATTGATACAAGGTGTTTTGGTCCACGTTTTCAATGAATAGAGGATGCTTCATCGGCCACTGAATAGTGTATTTGATGTTTTCTTACCGGATCGCTCAGCCAGTGATGGTTTTTGTGGCACAAGGCTTCCATCTAGAGGTTGAATTGTGATTTCACAGGTTCCAATTGGAGGGAAACCAGAACTATCTGTTATTCATCTCATTTGTTTGTCCTTCTGAGACCCAGCAATGTAGTTCTTGGCAGGGGTGGATATCCCAGGGGGGACGGGGGGGACACGACCCCCCCCATCCTGGGAAAAATATGATTTGTCCCCCCCAATATATCACTGTAAACATAACTATGTAATTTAAATAATATTAATAATACGCAATGAAAGCAATTGTGCTGATTATAGACACTTAATAGCGCGTTTTTGCCTCACAATGGTTTGATCCACTGCTAGTTCCTTAGTTGTCAATGTAACAGAGTGTTAGTATCTACTGTCTGAAAGGCACTCAATGCACGTAACTGACGTGAGGTTAATCCAGTCAATCGAGCCAGGGTTCACACACACCCTAGCTGAATTTGCAGAGCTAGCGCGCAAATATTAACTATTAAGCTAGCTAGTACCTATTCCATTTATGTGGCGTCGTCAAAGATGGAATCTTTGCTATCGTCAATTTATTCCAAGATCAGCATGCATGTAAGTTAGTGCTTCAAAGTCCCTGTGATAAGGTTAGCGATAAACTGAACAGAGCTATACTCTCTTCTACCATTGTTTTAAATATATTTAATGGTCTCGTTGCAAAAGCTAAATTGTCGCAAGGGAACTTTTATTTATTTATTTTATTTCACCTTTATTTAACCCGGGTAGCAAAGATTATAGCAAACACCACTGAATTGGTGCTCGCTAGCTTTGCAAATTCAACTATTGTTGGAAGCCAGCAAATATGAAGCAAACGATTAAAATGACAAAAGGTTGCAGCATATGTTGTGTAAATGGTGAACTCATACAGCTGTCAACTCTTGTCACTGCAATCTGTTTCACATTTGCTAGCTACCTTTTAGAACGAAGCCCATATAGAATGATAGAAGATAAGATGATAGAAGCCCTACTGTAAATAACCTACATACTGTGTGTGTGTAGCCAGCCAGGTAGAAAAATGGCAGAAAAAAGACGGACATCAGAGTATTTTTCAGTACACCAAAACGCAAAGTAAGAACCCTAGTGGCCTAATATCTCAGACTAGTTGATAAAATGTTCATAAGAAAGAAGTGAAATTCTAATGGAAATGTTTCACAATAATGTCATTAGGCAGAGCAGGCAACAGATGGCACACAGACAGCAGAGTTGGGGACAGATATGCAGGGACAGACTGGCAGAGGCAGGGAGTCTCAGGTAAGTTTGTTGAGTCTTTGTTTGGCAACATTATGAAAGGTTCTACATTTTTTTTACTTGGAAAATAGGAACATAATTGGAAAATGCCATGGATACCCCCACTCTCAACTTAAACTGGTGACTGAACTAAGATTTGTTAAAGGCAATGGTATTGCTGTTGTGATTAGTTGTGTAGTTTTTGGTACCGGTAGTTAGGAGTACGGCAAACACCTTATTTCTTTGGTTCCTCAATATACATTTACCATATTACAACGTAGGCTATGTGTTACAGCACTACTTTTGGTGTCCCCCTCAGGAATTGCTCTTGAGAAAATTTCATGTTATTGTCCCCTCCAAAGTTGATATCAGATTTTCGCCCCTGGTTCTTGGTCCCTATCTCTGAGGCCATACAAGCCACTGTATTAATTCCCATTGACTGTAACGTTAATGTTTTCACCTACTGTACCCATTGACTGTAATGTTAATGTTTACACCTACTGTACCCATTGACTGTAATGTTAATGTTTACACCTACTGTACCCATTGACTGTAATATTCATGTTTACACCTACTGTACCCATTGACTGTAATATTCATGTTTACACCTACTGTACCCATTGACTGTAATATTAATGTCTACACCTACTGTACCCATTGACTGTAATATTAATGTTTTCACCTACTGTACCCATTGACTGTAATGTTAATGTTTACACCTACTGTACCCATTGACTGTAATATTAATGTTTACACCTACTGTACCCATTGACTGTAATGTTAATGTTTACACCTACTGTACCCATTGACTGTAAAGAACAAATTCTTATTTACAATGACAGTAGTAAGTCATTATTATGTTGTTATCAAAACATTAACAGTAGGAAGTCATTATTATGTACTTAACAAAACATTAACATAATAATGACTACCGTTATTGTTTTGATAAGTACATAATAATGACTTCCTACTGTTAATGTTTTGATAACTACATAATAATGACTTACTACCGTTATTGTTTTGATAAGTACATAATAATGACTTCCTACTGTTATTGTTTTGATAAGTACATAATAATGACTTCCTACTGTTGTTTTGATAAGTACATAATAATGACTTCCTACTGTTATTTTGATAAGTACATAATAATGACTTCCTACTGTTATTGTTTTGATAAGTACATAATAATGACTTCCTACTGTTATTGTTTTGATAAGTACATAATAATGACGGTCTACTGTTAATGTTTTGATAAGGACATAATTTCTTGGTACCATGTTTTTATTTAATCCCAAACAGTTGTTATACAACAAAAAATCATCCCAAACAGTTGTTATACAACAAAAAATCATCCCAAACAGTTGTTATACAACAAAAAATCATCCCAAACAGTTGTTAAACAACAAAAAATCATCCCAAACAGTCATGTATTTTTCGGGTCTCAGGAGGATATTGCTAGCTTTGCTACTTTACATTTATTCTGGGCCGTTTCCCGATAGCGAGGGAATTTAGGCTTACGAGTGTTTAAACCATGTATCTTTGCTACAACGGCCGAAGATGTAACATGTTTCCCAAACACAATGCAGAGAGAGAATGTCGCTAAGTGCGTCTGTAACCTCAGATAACTTCAGAACAAAGTTGACAATGTCTTTGCAATTGATACAATCATTTGAGTTCTATTTTTCTACTTGCAGGCTACTGTCTGTAATTTGTCTCAATATAATTCATGTGTAGCCTAATATGTGCGCAATCACTTGCCAAAGCGGTGATTCAGTAAGCGTTAGAATAAGCCTCCTCAATAATTGCAACCATATGTGGTAATATTTGTCTAGCAGCTGATCCGTGGTCAGTATTGCAAAATAATTGTAATGTTAAGGTAAGATTTGAATGGAGAACGCTGATTCGAGAGCGGCGGCGTTTCATTTCCTTCGATCCGATCAGTATCGACGCACTTAGCGACGTTCTCTCTCTGCATGAGCTGAGGTTGTGGTGAAGATCATACAGCCAATCACAGTGGTCTACTACACAGAACATACAATCTCAGTTACAACAAGATAATCATTTACCCTTCTATTTCGTCCGTTTTTGTTTCAGAAAGAAATGCTTTGCAGCACGGGATAACGTTGTGCTTATTGTGACTCACAGCAACGGGAAATCACGATATACACTTTTCAGTGAAGGATCAAGGTAAGATTGGCAGATGTTACCTTTGTCTGAGACACTCATAGTTGTAGTAATACGTGTTAGCCTACTTTGTAACTTGGTAACCCTAATTTATGTGCTTTCTGCCGAGCGCGGGTAAAATAAGTCCACCTATTTGTGCTTTGCCGATATAACTTTTCAGCTATTTTGTGATACTTGTTGTGGTCTTCCACGTGCAGATAATCTTTTGTCCATAGGCTAGTTAGATACGTTGTCAAACTAACGTTCATACGAGCTATCTGTAATGTAAAGAACATGTAGGCCTAGGATTGTATATTCGACGTTCTTAAAAAGGTTATCCAACAGGCTAATCTATTCAACTAGTTATATGGTCTATACTATTACATTTACCTATTCAAATTATAATTGACATAAAACTGACTTTAAAAAAAGACAAGTGTCCGACGTGCTTTATTTTGTAGTATAAAGACAAATAATAGAAATAACAGGCATATTGCAAACAGACACTACGCTGAATTTGTACACAATGCAAGAATATTGTTTGACTGTCTGTGGTTCTAGTGATGATGATGACTGTGTGGTTCTAGTGATGATGATGATGATGTCTGTGTGGTTCTAGTGATGATGATGATGGTGTCTGTGTGGTTCTAGTGATGATGATGTCTGTGTGGTTCTAGTGATGATGATGATGGTGTCTGTGTGGTTCTAGTGATGATGATGACTGTGTGGTTCTAGTGATGATGACTGTGTGGTTCTAGTGATGATGATGATGTCTGTGTGGTTCTAGTGATGATGATGTCTGTGTGGTTCTAGTGATGATGATGACTGTGTGGTTCTAGTGATGATGATGACTGTGTGGTTCTAGTGATGATGATGACTGTGTGGTTCTAGTGATGATGATGACTGTGTGGTTCTAGTGATGATGATGGTGTCTGTGTGGTTCTAGTGATGATGATGATGACTGTGTGGTTCTAGTGATGATGATGTCTGTGTGGTTCTAGTGATGATGATGATGACTGTGTGGTTCTAGTGATGATGGTGTCTGTGTGGTTCTAGTGATGATGATGATGATGTCTGTGTGGTTCTAGTGATGATGATGTCTGTGTGGTTCTAGTGATGATGATGTCTGTGTGGTTCTAGTGATGATGATGACTGTGTGGTTCTAGTGATGATGATGGTGTCTGTGTGGTTCTAGTGATGATGATGATGACTGTGTGGTTCTAGTGATGATGATGACTGTGTGGTTCTAGTGATGATGATGGTGTCTGTGTGGTTCTAGTGATGATGATGACTGTCTGTGTGGTTCTAGTGATGATGATGACTGTCTGTGTGGTTCTAGTGATGATGATGTCTGTGTGGTTCTAGTGATGATGATGATGACTGTGTGGTTCTAGTGATGATGATGTCTGTGTGGTTCTAGTGATGATGATGTCTGTGTGGTTCTAGTGATGATGATGACTGTGTGGTTCTAGTGATGATGATGTCTGTGTGGTTCTAGTGATGATGATGGTGTCTGTGTGGTTCTAGTGATGATGATGTCTGTGTGGTTCTAGTGATGATGATGATGACTGTGTGGTTCTAGTGATGATGGTGTCTGTGTGGTTCTAGTGATGATGATGTCTGTGTGGTTCTAGTGATGATGATGATGACTGTGTGGTTCTAGTGATGATGATGTCTGTGTGGTTCTAGTGATGATGATGTCTGTGTGGTTCTAGTGATGATGATGACTGTGTGGTTCTAGTGATGATGATGTCTGTGTGGTTCTAGTGATGATGATGGTGTCTGTGTGGTTCTAGTGATGATGATGTCTGTGTGGTTCTAGTGATGATGATGATGACTGTGTGGTTCTAGTGATGATGGTGTCTGTGTGGTTCTAGTGATGATGATGTCTGTGTGGTTCTAGTGATGATGATGACTGTGTGGTTCTAGTGATGATGATGGTGTCTGTGTGGTTCTAGTGATGATGACTGTCTGTGTGGTTCTAGTGATGATGATGTCTGTGTGGTTCTAGTGATGATGATGACTGTGTGGTTCTAGTGATGATGACTGTCTGTGTGGTTCTAGTGATGATTGTGTCTGTGTGGTTCTAGTGATGATGATGGTGTCTGTGTGGTTCTAGTGATGATGATGTCTGTGTGGTTCTAGTGATGATGATGGTGTCTGTGTGGTTCTAGTGATGATGATGGTGTCTGTGTGGTTCTAGTGATGATGACTGTCTGTGTGGTTCTAGTGATGATGACTGTCTGTGTGGTTCTAGTGATGATGACTGTGTGGTTCTAGTGATGATGATGATTGTGTCTGTGTGGTTCTAGTGATGATGATGATGATTGTGTCTGTGTGGTTCTAGTGATGATTGTGTCTGTGTGGTTCTAGTGATGATGATGATGTCTGTGTGGTTCTAGTGATATGGTAATGGTGATCTAGCTGCTACCCTGTCTCTGCCTTGTGTAACTATCTGGAGAGAGAGAGAGCTGTGACGGAGGGAGAGAGAGAGGGAGAGAGCTGTGACGGAGGGAGAGAGAGAGAGAGCTGTGACGGAGGGAGAGAGAGAGAGAGAGAGCTGTGACGGAGGGGAGAGAGAGAGAGAGAGAGCTGTGACGGAGGGGGAGAGAGAGAGAGAGCTGTGACGGAGGGAGAGGGAGAGAGAGAGCTGTGACGGAGGGGGAGAGAGAGAGAGAGCTGTGACGGAGGGGGAGAGAGAGAGAGCTGTGACGGAGGGGGAGAGAGAGAGAGCTGTGACGGAGGGGGAGAGAGAGAGAGAGAGAGCTGTGACGGAGGGGGAGAGAGAGAGAGAGAGAGCTGTGACGGAGGGGGAGAGAGAGAGAGAGAGAGAGCTGTGACGGAGGGGGAGAGAGAGAGAGAGAGAGATGTGACGGAGGGGGAGAGAGAGAGAGAGAGCTGTGATGGAGGGGGAGAGAGAGAGAGAGAGCTGTGACGGAGGGGGAGAGAGAGAGAGAGAGAGAGCTGTGACGGAGGGGGAGAGAGAGAGAGAGAGAGCTGTGCCGGAGGGAGAGAGAGAGAGAGAGAGAGCTGTGGCGGAGGGGGAGAGAGAGAGAGAGAGAGAGAGCGAGAGAGCTGTGACGGAGGGGGAGAGAGAGAGCTGTGACGGAGGGGGAGAGAGAGAGAGAGAGAGAGAGCTGTGGCGGAGGGGGAGAGAGAGAGAGAGAGAGAGAGAGCTGTGACGGAGGGGGAGAGAGAGAGCTGTGACGGAGGGGGGGAGAGAGAGAGAGAGATGTGACGGAGGGGGAGAGAGAGAGAGAGAGAGATGTGACGGAGGGGGAGAGAGAGAGAGAGAGCTGTGACGGAGGGGGAGAGAGAGAGAGAGAGAGCTGTGACGGAGGGGGAGAGAGAGAGAGAGAGAGAGCTGTGACGGAGGGGGAGAGAGAGAGAGAGAGAGAGCTGTGACGGAGGGGGGGAGAGAGAGAGAGAGAGAGCTGTGACGGAGGGGGAGAGAGAGAGAGAGCTGTGACGGAGGGGGAGAGAGAGAGAGAGAGCTGTGACGGGGGGGGGGGGGAGCGGCGGAGGGAGAGGGAGAGAGAGCTGTGACGGAGGGAGAGGGAGAGAGAGGGAGAGAGAGAGCTGTGACGGAGGGGGAGAGAGAGAGAGAGAGAGCTGTGACGGAGGGGGAGAGAGAGAGAGAGAGCTGTGACGGAGGGGGAGGGAGAGAGAGAGCTGTGACGGAGGGGAGAGAGAGAGAGAGAGCTGTGACGGAGGGGGAGGGAGAGAGAGCTGTGACGGAGGGAGAGGAGAGAGAGAGCTGTGACGGAGGGGAGAGGGAGCTGTGACGGAGGGGGAGAAAGAGAGAGAGAGAGAGAGAGGAGAGAGAGCTGTGACGGAGGGGGAGAGAGAGAGAGAGAGAGCTGTGATGGAGGGGGAGAGAGAGAGAGCTGTGACGGAGGGGGAGGGAGAGAGAGCTGTGACGGAGGGAGAGGGAGCTGTGACGGAGGGAGAGGGAGCTGTGACGGAGGGAGAGGGAGAGAGTGCTGTGACGGAGGGAGAGGGAGCTGTGCCGGAGGGAGTGGGAGCTGTGACGGAGGGAGAGGGAGAGAGTGCTGTGACGGAGGGAGAGGGAGAGAGAGCTGTGACGGAGGGAGAGGGAGCTGTGACGGAGGGGGAGAAAGAGAGAGAGAGAGAGAGAGAGAGAGAGCTGTGACGGAGGGGGGGAGAGAGAGAGAGAGAGAGCTGTGACGGAGGGGGAGAGAGAGAGAGAGAGAGAGCTGTGATGGAGGGGGAGAGAGAGAGAGAGCTGTGACGGAGGGGGAGGGAGAGAGAGCTGTGACGGAGGGAGAGGGAGAGAGAGCTGTGACGGAGGGAGAGGGAGCTGTGACGGAGGGAGAGGGAGCTGTGACGGAGGGAGAGGGAGCTGTGACGGAGGGAGAGGGAGAGAGTGCTGTGACGGAGGGAGAGGGAGCTGTGCCGGAGGGAGTGGGAGCTGTGACGGAGGGAGAGGGAGCTGTGACGGAGGGAGAGGGAGCTGTGACGGAGGGAGAGGGAGAGAGTGCTGTGACGGAGGGAGAGGGAGCTGTGCCGGAGGGAGAGGGAGCTGTGACGGAGGGAGAGGGAGCTGTGACGGAGGGAGAGGGAGCTGTGACGGAGGGAGAGGGAGAGAGTGCTGTGACGGAGGGAGAGGGAGCTGTGACGGAGGGAGAGGGAGCTGTGACGGAGGGAGAGGGAGCTGTGACGGAGGGAGAGGGAGAGAGTGCTGTGACGGAGGGAGAGGGAGAGAGTGCTGTGACGGAGGGAGAGGGAGCTGTGCCGGAGGGAGTGGGAGCTGTGACGGAGGGAGAGGGAGCTGTGACGGAGGGAGAGGGAGCTGTGACGGAGGGAGAGGGAGAGAGTGCTGTGACGGAGGGAGAGGGAGCTGTGCCGGAGGGAGAGGGAGCTGTGACGGAGGGAGAGGGAGCTGTGACGGAGGGAGAGGGAGCTGTGACGGAGGGAGAGGGAGAGAGTGCTGTGACGGAGGGAGAGGGAGCTGTGACGGAGGGAGAGGGAGCTGTGACGGAGGGAGAGGGAGCTGTGACGGAGGGAGAGGGAGCGCAGACATCATGTTATTGAAGAAGTACTGCATATGTATGCCCCTAACCGTAGAGGAGGTGAGATCTGTTTACCAGGTTATAAGTCACAGCAAAATAAACAACAATAAGTCATTTAAAAATAATGATATGCTACAACATTTCTTGAAGCCTCAAGATGGGCAGCAGTCATGAGAGGAACAGGAAGCTCATTGTTGTTGATGCTGTAGACAACTCGTCTATCCCTTAGTCTGGTCTGGTCCTATACTGTTGATGCTGTAGACAACTCGTCTATCCCTTAGTCTGGTCTGGTCCTATACTGTTGATGCTGTAGACAGCTCGTCTATCCCTTAGTCTGGTCTGGTCCTATACTGTTGATGCTGTAGACAACTCGTCTATCCCTTAGTCTGGTCTGGTCCTATACTGTTGATGCTGTAGACAACTCGTCTATCCGTTAGTCTGGTCTGGTCCTATACTGTTGATGCTGTAGACAGCTCGTCTATCCCTTAGTCTGGTCTGGTCCTATACTGTTGATGCTGTAGACAACTCGTCTATCCGTTAGTCTGGTCTGGTCCTATACTGTTGATGCTGTAGACAGCTCTTCTATCCCTTAGTCTGGTCTGGTCCTATACTGTTGATGCTGAGAGAATGCCAAGAGTGTGCAAAGCTGTCATCAAGGCAAAGGCTGGCTACTTTGAAATTCCAAGATGGAGGAAAATCTATCCTGAAGGACCTCATGGATCCTGAGACAAATTTGTTCAGCATGAGGAAAGACACCTACGTACAAAGATTCAAATCTCTAGGTCTAACAGGGCAACTGATATGAGGGTTTAAGTGAAAGTGGTTATAACAGCACCACCTACAGGCCAATCGGTGCCATTCTTTTACATTACATTACATTTAAGTCATTTAGCAGACGCTCTTATCCAGAGCGACTTACAAATTGGTGCATTCACCTTATGATATCCAGTGGAACAACCACTTTACAATAGTGCATCTAAATCTTTTAAGGGGGGGGGGGGGGGTTAGAAGGATTACTTTATCCTATCCTAGGTATTCCTTAAAGAGGTGGGGTTTCAGGTGTCTCCGGAAGGTGGTGATTGACTCCGCTGTCCTGGCGTCGTGAGGGAGCTTGTTCCACCATTGGGGTGCCAGAGCAGCGAACAGGTTTGTCTGGGCTGAGCGGGAACTGTGCTTCCTCAGAGGTAGGGAGGCGAGCAGGCCAGAGGTGGATGAACGCAGTGCCCTTGTTTGGGTGTAGGGCCTGATCAGAGCCTGAAGGTATGGAGGTGCCGTTCCCTTCACAGCTCCGTAGGCAATCACCATGGTCTTGTAGCGGAAACCTTTAGACCCACTTACTCATGGCTTCTAATTTCTGTGTCCCAAATTAGAAAAAAAGTTACCAATCTATGCTTGAGTTATTTGACTATGTCAAGAAAATAAAAATGAATTAAGAGAATAATATGTTTCACAGCTTCTCTGTCAACCTCTAATAACACCTGGTGTGTTGTAGTGTCTGTCAACCTCTAATAACACCTGGTGTGTTGTAGTGTCTGTCAACCTCTAATAACACCTGGTGTGTTGTAGTGTCTGTCAACCTCTAATAACACCTGGTGTGTTGTAGTGTCTGTCAACCCCTAATAACACCTGGTGTGTTGTAGTGTCTGTCAACCTCTAATAACACCTGGTGTGTTGTAGTGTCTGTCAACCTCTAATAACACCTGGTGTGTTGTAGTGTCTGTCAACCTCTAATAACACCTGGTGTGTTGTAGTGTCTGTCAACCCCTAATAACACCTGGTGTGTTGTAGTGTCTGTCAACCTCTAATAACACCTGGTGTGTTGTAGTGTCTGTCAACCTCTAATAACACCTGGTGTGTGTTGTAGTGTCTGTCAACCTCTAATAACACCTGGTGTGTGTTGTATTGGACCATGGCCTTATATAGTGTATAAGTTAACCCTACTGTACCCTTCCCTCCCTCATCTCCTTGTGTACTTAGTTATTATGGGATATTAGTCTGTTGTACAGGATGGAGACGGGGCCAGTTGTATTATGGGATATTAGTCTGTTATACAGGATGGAGACGGAGCCAGTTGTATTATGGGATATTAGTCTGTTATACAGGATGGAGACGGGGCCAGTTGTATTATGGGATATTAGTCTGTTATACAGGATGGAGACGGGGCCAGTTGTATTATGGGATATTAGTCTGTTATACAGGATGGAGACGGGGCAAGTTGTATTATGGGATATTAGTCTGTTATACAGGATGGAGACGGGGCCAGTTGTATTATGGGATATTAGTCTGTTATACAGGATGGAGACGGGGCCAGTTGTATTATGGGATATTAGTCTGTTGTACAGGATGGAGACGGGGCCAGTTGTATTATGGGATATTAGTCTGTTGTACAGGATGGAGACGGGGCCAGTTGTATTATGGGATATTAGTCTGTTGTACAGGATGGAGACGGGGCCAGTTGTATTATGGGATATTAGTCTGTTGTACAGGATGGAGACGGGGCCAGTTGTATTATGGGATATTAGTCTGTTGTACAGGATGGAGACGGGGCCAGTTGTATTATGGGATATTAGTCTGTTGTACAGGATGGAGACGGGGCCAGTTGTATTATGGGATATTAGTCTGTTGTACAGGATGGAGACGGGGCCAGTTGTATTATGGGATATTAGTCTGTTGTACAGGATGGAGACGGGGCCTGTTGTATTATGGGATATTAGTCTGTTGTACAGGATGGAGACGGGGCCAATTGTATTATGGGATATTAGTCTGTTGTACAGGATGGAGACGGGGCCAGTTGTATTATGGGATATTAGTCTGTTGTACAGGATGGAGACGGGGCCAGTTGTATTATGGGATATTAGTCTGTTGTACAGGATAGAGACGGGGCCAGTTGTATTATGGGATATTAGTCTGTTGTACAGGATGGAGACGGGGCCAATTGTATTATGGGATATTAGTCTGTTGTACAGGATGGAGACGGGGCCAGTTGTATTATGGGATATTAGTCTGTTGTACAGGATGGAGACGGGGCCAGTTGTATTATGGGATATTAGTCTGTTGTACAGGATAGAGACGGGGCCAGTTGTATTATGGGATATTAGTCTGTTGTACAGGATGGAGACGGGGCCAATTGTATTATTGGATATTAGTCTGTTGTACAGGATGGAGACGGGGCCAGTTGTATTATGGGATATTAGTCTGTTGTCCAGGATGGAGACGGGGCCAGTTGTATTATGGGATATTAGTCTGTTGTACAGGATGGAGACGGGGCCAGTTGTATTATGGGATATTAGTCTGTTGTACAGGATGGAGACGGGGCCAGTTGTATTATGGGATATTAGTCTGTTGTACAGGATGGAGACGGGGCCAGTTGTATTATGGGATATTAGTCTGTTGTACAGGATGGAGACGGGGCCAGTTGTATTATGGGATATTAGTCTGTTGTACAGGATGGAGACGGGGCCAGTTGTATTATGGGATATTAGTCTGTTGTACAGGATGGAGACGGGGCCAGTTGTATTATGGGATATTAGTCTGTTGTACAGGATGGAGACGGGGCCTGTTGTATTATGGGATATTAGTCTGTTGTACAGGATGGAGACGGGGCCAGTTGTATTATGGGATATTAGTCTGTTGTACAGGATGGAGACGGGGCCAGTTGTATTATGGGATATTAGTCTGTTGTACAGGATGGAGACGGGGCCAGTTGTATTATGGGATATTAGTCTGTTATACAGGATGGAGACGGGGCCTGTTGTATTATGGGATATTAGTCTGTTATACAGGATGGAGACGGGGCCTGTTGTATTATGGGATATTAGTCTGTTATACAGGATGGAGACGGGGCCAGTTGTATTATGGGATATTAGTCTGTTGTACAGGATGGAGACGGGGCCAGTTGTATTATGGGATATTAGTCTGTTGTACAGGATGGAGACGGGGCCAGTTGTATTATGGGATATTAGTCTGTTGTACAGGATGGAGACGGGGCCAGTTGTATTATGGGATATTAGTCTGTTGTACAGGATGGAGACGGGGCCTGTTGTATTATGGGAAATCAGTCTGTTGTACAGGATGGAGACGGGGCCAGTTGTATTATGGGATATCAGTCTGTTGTACAGGATGGAGACGGGGCCAGTTGTATTATGGGATATCAGTCTGTTGTACAGGATGGAGACGGGGCCAGTTGTATTATGGGATATTAGTCTGTTGTACAGGATGGAGACGGGGCCAGTTGTATTATGGGATATTAGTCTGTTGTACAGGATGGAGACGGGGCCAGTTGTATTATGGGATATTAGTCTGTTGTACAGGATGGAGACGGGGCCAGTTGTATTATGGGATATTAGTCTGTTGTACAGGATGGAGACGGGGCCTGTTGTATTATCGGATATTAGTCTGTTGTACAGGATGGAGACGGGGCCAGTTGTATTATGGGATATTAGTCTGTTGTACAGGATGGAGACGGGGCCAGTTGTATTATGGGATATTAGTCTGTTATACAGGATGGAGACGGAGCCAGTTGTATTATGGGATATTAGTCTGTTATACAGGATGGAGACGGGGCCAGTTGTATTATGGGATATTAGTCTGTTATACAGGATGGAGACGGGGCCAGTTGTATTATGGGATATTAGTCTGTTATACAGGATGGAGACGGGGCCAGTTGTATTATGGGATATTAGTCTGTTATACAGGATGGAGACGGGGCAAGTTGTATTATGGGATATTAGTCTGTTATACAGGATGGAGACGGGGCCAGTTGTATTATGGGATATTAGTCTGTTATACAGGATGGAGACGGGGCCAGTTGTATTATGGGATATTAGTCTGTTGTACAGGATGGAGACGGGGCCAGTTGTATTATGGGATATTAGTCTGTTGTACAGGATGGAGACGGGGCCAGTTGTATTATGGGATATTAGTCTGTTGTACAGGATGGAGACGGGGCCAGTTGTATTATGGGATATTAGTCTGTTGTACAGGATGGAGACGGGGCCAGTTGTATTATGGGATATTAGTCTGTTGTACAGGATGGAGACGGGGCCAGTTGTATTATGGGATATTAGTCTGTTGTACAGGATGGAGACGGGGCCAGTTGTATTATGGGATATTAGTCTGTTGTACAGGATGGAGACGGGGCCAGTTGTATTATGGGATATTAGTCTGTTGTACAGGATGGAGACGGGGCCTGTTGTATTATGGGATATTAGTCTGTTATACAGGATGGAGACGGGGCCAATTGTATTATGGGATATTAGTCTGTTGTACAGGATGGAGACGGGGCCAGTTGTATTATGGGATATTAGTCTGTTGTACAGGATGGAGACGGGGCCAGTTGTATTATGGGATATTAGTCTGTTGTACAGGATAGAGACGGGGCCAGTTGTATTATGGGATATTAGTCTGTTGTACAGGATGGAGACGGGGCCAATTGTATTATGGGATATTAGTCTGTTGTACAGGATGGAGACGGGGCCAGTTGTATTATGGGATATTAGTCTGTTGTCCAGGATGGAGACGGGGCCAGTTGTATTATGGGATATTAGTCTGTTGTACAGGATGGAGACGGGGCCAGTTGTATTATGGGATATTAGTCTGTTGTACAGGATGGAGACGGGGCCAGTTGTATTATGGGATATTAGTCTGTTGTACAGGATGGAGACGGGGCCAGTTGTATTATGGGATATTAGTCTGTTGTACAGGATGGAGACGGGGCCAGTTGTATTATGGGATATTAGTCTGTTGTACAGGATGGAGACGGGGCCAGTTGTATTATGGGATATTAGTCTGTTGTACAGGATGGAGACGGGGCCAGTTGTATTATGGGATATTAGTCTGTTGTACAGGATGGAGACGGGGCCTGTTGTATTATGGGATATTAGTCTGTTGTACAGGATGGAGACGGGGCCAGTTGTATTATGGGATATTAGTCTGTTGTACAGGATGGAGACGGGGCCAGTTGTATTATGGGATATTAGTCTGTTGTACAGGATGGAGACGGGGCCAGTTGTATTATGGGATATTAGTCTGTTATACAGGATGGAGACGGGGCCTGTTGTATTATGGGATATTAGTCTGTTATACAGGATGGAGACGGGGCCTGTTGTATTATGGGATATTAGTCTGTTATACAGGATGGAGACGGGGCCAGTTGTATTATGGGATATTAGTCTGTTATACAGGATGGAGACGGGGCCAGTTGTATTATGGGATATTAGTCTGTTATACAGGATGGAGACGGGGCCAGTTGTATTATGGGATATTAGTCTGTTGTACAGGATGGAGACGGGGCCAGTTGTATTATGGGATATTAGTCTGTTATAAAGGATGGAGACGGGGCCAGTTGTATTATGGGATATTAGTCTGTTGTACAGGATGGAGACGGGGCCAGTTGTATTATGGGATATTAGTCTGTTGTACAGGATGGAGACGGGGCCAGTTGTATTATGGGATATTAGTCTGTTGTACAGGATGGAGACGGGGCCTGTTGTATTATGGGAAATCAGTCTGTTGTACAGGATGGAGACGGGGCCAGTTGTATTATGGGATATCAGTCTGTTGTACAGGATGGAGACGGGGCCAGTTGTATTATGGGATATCAGTCTGTTGTACAGGATGGAGACGGGGCCAGTTGTATTATGGGATATTAGTCTGTTGTACAGGATGGAGACGGGGCCAGTTGTATTATGGGATATTAGTCTGTTGTACAGGATGGAGACGGGGCCAGTTGTATTATGGGATATTAGTCTGTTGTACAGGATGGAGACGGGGCCAGTTGTATTATGGGATATTAGTCTGTTGTACAGGATGGAGACGGGGCCAGTTGTATTATGGGATATTAGTCTGTTGTACAGGATGGAGACGGGGCCAGTTGAATTATGGGATATTAGTCTGTTGTACAGGATGGAGACGGGGCCTGTTGTATTATGGGATATTAGTCTGTTGTCCAGGATGGAGACGGGGCCAGTTGTATTATGGGATATTAGTCTGTTGTACAGGATGGAGACGGGGCCAGTTGTATTATGGGATATTAGTCTGTTGTACAGGATGGAGACGGGGCCAGTTGTATTATGGGATATTAGTCTGTTGTACAGGATGGAGACGGGGCCAGTTGTATTATTGGATATTAGTCTGTTGTACAGGATGGAGACGGGGCCTGTTGTATTATCGGATATTAGTCTGTTGTACAGGATGGAGACGGGGCCAGTTGTATTATGGGATATTAGTCTGTTGTACAGGATGGAGACGGGGCCAGTTGTATTATGGGATATTAGTCTGTTATACAGGATGGAGACGGGGCCAGATGTATTATGGGATATTAGTCTGTTATACAGGATGGAGACGGGGCCTGTTGTATTATGGGATATTAGTCTGTTAAACAGGATGGAGACGGGGCCTGTTGTATTATGGGATATTAGTCTATTATACAGGATGGAGACGGGGCCAGTTGTATTATGGGATATTAGTCTGTTATACAGGATGGAGACGGGGCCAGTTGTATTATGGAATATTAGTCTGTTATACAGGATGGAGACGGGGCCAGTTTTATTATGGGATATTAGTCTGTTGTACAGGATGGATACGGGGCCAGTTGTATTATGGGATATTAGTCTGTTGTACAGGATGGAGACGGGGCCAGTTGTATTATGGGATATTAGTCTGTTGTACAGGATGGAGACGGGGCCTGTTGTATTATGGGATATCAGTCTGTTGTACAGGATGGAGACGGGGCCAGTTGTATTATGGGATATCAGTCTGTTGTACAGGATGGAGACGGGGCCAGTTGTATTATGGGATATCAGTCTGTTGTACAGGATGGAGACGGGGCCAGTTGTATTATGGGATATCAGTCTGTTATACAGGATGGAGACGGGGCCAGTTGTATTATGGGATATCAGTCTGTTATACAGGATGGAGACGGGGCCAGTTGTATTATGGGATATTAGTCTGTTGTACAGGATGGAGACGGGGCCAGTTGTATTATGGGATATTAGTCTGTTGTACAGGATGGAGACAGGGCCTGTTGTATTATGGGATATCAGTCTGTTGTACAGGATGGAGACGGGGCCAGTTGTATTATGGGATATCAGTCTGTTGTACAGGATGGAGACGGGGCCAGTTGTATTATGGGATATCAGTCTGTTGTACAGGATGAAGACGGGGCCAGTTGTATTATGGGATATCAGTCTGTTGTACAGGATGGAGACGGGGCCAGTTGTATTATGGGATATCAGTCTGTTGTACAGGATGGAGACGGGGCCAGTTGTATTATGGGATATCAGTCTGTTGTACAGGATGGAGACGGGGCCAGTTGTATTATGGGATATCAGTCGGAAGTACAGGATGGAGACGGGGCCAGTTGTATTATGGGATATCAGTCTGTTATACAGGATGAAGACGGGGCCAGTTGTATTATGGGATATTAGTCTGTTGTACAGGATGGAGACGGGGCCAGTTGTATTATGGGATATTAGTCTGTTGTACAGGATGGAGACGGGGCCAGTTGTATTATGGGATATTAGTCTGTTGTACAGGATGGAGACGGGGCCAGTTGTATTATGGGATATTAGTCTGTTGTACAGGATGGAGACGGGGCCAGTTGTATTATGGGATATTAGTCTGTTGTACAGGATGGAGACGGGGCCAGTTGTATTATGGGATATTAGTCTGTTGTACAGGATGGAGACGGGGCCAGTTGTATTATGGGATATTAGTCTGTTGTACAGGATGGAGACGGGGCCAGTTGTATTATGGGATATTAGTCTGTTGTACAGGATGGAGACGGGGCCAGTTGTATTATGGGATATTAGTCTGTTGTACAGGATGGAGACGGGGCCAGTTGTATTATGGGATATTAGTCTGTTGTACAGGATGGAGACGGGGCCAGTTGTATTATGGGATATTAGTCTGTTGTACAGGATGGAGACGGGGCCAGTTGAATTATGGGATATTAGTCTGTTGTACAGGATGGAGACGGGGCCTGTTGTATTATGGGATATTAGTCTGTTGTCCAGGATGGAGACGGGGCCAGTTGTATTATGGGATATTAGTCTGTTGTACAGGATGGAGACGGGGCCAGATGTATTATAGGATATTAGTCTGTTGTACAGGATGGAGACGGGGCCAGTTGTATTATGGGATATTAGTCTGTTGTACAGGATGGAGACGGGGCCTGTTGTATTATGGGATATTAATCTGTTATACAGGATGGAGACGGGGCCAGTTGTATTATGGGATATTAGTCTGTTATACAGGATGGAGACGGGGCCAGTTGTATTATGGGATATTAGTCTGTTATACAGGATGGAGACGGGGCCAGTTTTATTATGGGATATTAGTCTGTTATACAGGATGGATACGGGGCCAGTTGTATTATGGGATATTAGTCTGTTGTACAGGATGGAGACGGGGCCAGTTGTATTATGGGATATTAGTCTGTTGTACAGGATGGAGACGGGGCCAGTTGTATTATGGGATATTAGTCTGTTGTACAGGATGGAGACGGGGCCAGTTGTATTATGGGATATTAGTCTGTTATACAGGATGGAGACGGGGCCAATTGTATTATGGGATATTAGTCTGTTGTACAGGATGGAGACGGGGCCAGTTGTATTATGGGATATTAGTCTGTTGTCCAGGATGGAGACGGGGCCAGTTGTATTATGGGATATTAGTCTGTTATACAGGATGGAGACGGGGCCAGTTGTATTATGGGATATTAGTCTGTTGTACAGGATGGAGACGGGGCCAGTTGTATTATGGGATATTAGTCTGTTGTACAGGATGGAGACGGGGCCAGTTGTATTATGGGATATTAGTCTGTTGTACAGGATGGAGACGGGGCCAGATGTATTATGGGATATTAGTCTGTTGTACAGGATGGAGACGGGGCCAATTGTATTATGGGATATTAGTCTGTTGTACAGGATGGAGACGGGGCCAGTTGTATTATGGGATATTAGTCTGTTGTCCAGGATGGAGACGGGGCCAGTTGTATTATGGGATATTAGTCTGTTGTACAGGATGGAGACGGGGCCAGTTGTATTATGGGATATTAGTCTGTTGTACAGGATGGAGACGGGGCCAGTTGTATAATGGGATATTAGTCTGTTGTACAGGATGGAGACGGGGCCAGTTGTATTATGGGATATTAGTCTGTTGTACAGGATGGAGACGGGGCCAGTTGTATTATGGGATATTAGTCTGTTGTACAGGATGGAGACGGGGCCAGTTGTATTATGGGATATTAGTCTGTTGTACAGGATGGAGACGGGGCCAATTGTATTATGGGATATTAGTCTGTTGTACAGGATGGAGACGGGGCCAGTTGTATTATGGGATATTAGTCTGTTGTCCAGGATGGAGACGGGGCCAGTTGTATTATGGGATATTAGTCTGTTGTACAGGATGGAGACGGGGCCAGTTGTATTATGGGATATTAGTCTGTTGTACAGGATGGAGACGGGGCCAGTTGTATTATGGGATATTAGTCTGTTGTACAGGATGGAGACGGGGCCAGTTGTATTATGGGATATTAGTCTGTTGTACAGGATGGAGACGGGGCCAGTTGTATTATGGGATATTAGTCTGTTGTACAGGATGGAGACGGGGCCAGTTGTATTATGGGATATTAGTCTGTTGTACAGGATGGAGACGGGGCCAGTTGTATTATGGGATATTAGTCTGTTGTACAGGATGGAGACGGGGCCAGTTGTATTATGGGATATTAGTCTGTTGTACAGGATGGAGACGGGGCCAGTTGTATTATGGGATATTAGTCTGTTGTACAGGATGGAGACGGGGCCTGTTGTAATATGGGATATTAGTCTGTTATACAGGATGGAGACGGGGCCTGTTGTATTATGGGATATTAGTCTGTTATACAGGATGGAGACGGGGCCAGTTGTATTATGGGATATTAGTCTGTTATACAGGATGGAGACGGGGCCAGTTGTATTATGGGATATTAGTCTGTTATACAGGATGGAGACGGGGCCAGTTGTATTATGGGATATTAGTCTGTTATACAGGATGGAGACGGGGCCAGTTGTATTATGGGATATTAGTCTGTTGTAAAGGATGGAGACGGGGCCAGTTGTATTATGGGATATTAGTCTGTTGTACAGGATGGAGACGGGGCCAGTTGTATTATGGGATATTAGTCTGTTGTACAGGATGGAGACGGGGCCAGTTGTATTATGGGATATTAGTCTGTTGTACAGGATGGAGACGGGGCCAGTTGTATTATGGGATATTAGTCTGTTGTACAGGATGGAGACGGGGCCAGTTGTATTATGGGATATTAGTCTGTTGTACAGGATGGAGACGGGGCCAGTTGTATTATGGGATATTAGTCTGTTGTACAGGATGGAGACGGGGCCAGTTGTATTATGGGATATTAGTCTGTTGTACAGGATGTAGACGGGGCCAATTGTATTATGGGATATTAGTCTGTTGTACAGGATGGAGACGGGGCCAATTGTATTATGGGATATTAGTCTGTTGTCCAGGATGGAGACGGGGCCAGTTGTATTATGGGATATTAGTCTGTTGTACAGGATGGAGACGGGGCCAGTTGTATTATGGGATATTAGTCTGTTGTACAGGATGGAGACGGGGCCAGTTGTATTATGGGATATTAGTCTGTTGTACAGGATGGAGACGGGGCCAGTTGTATTATGGGATATTAGTCTGTTGTACAGGATGGAGACGGGGCCAGTTGTATTATGGGATATTAGTCTGTTATACAGGATGGAGACGGGGCCAGATGTATTATGGGATATTAGTCTGTTATACAGGATGGAGACGGGGCCTGTTGTATTATGGGATATTAGTCTGTTAAACAGGATGGAGACGGGGCCTGTTGTATTATGGGATATTAGTCTGTTATACAGGATGGAGACGGGGCCAGTTGTATTATGGGATATTAGTCTGTTATACAGGATGGAGACGGGGCCAGTTGTATTATGGAATATTAGTCTGTTGTACAGGATGGAGACGGGGCCAGTTTTATTATGGGATATTAGTCTGTTGTACAGGATGGATACGGGGCCAGTTGTATTATGGGATATTAGTCTGTTGTACAGGATGGAGACGGGGCCAGTTGTATTATGGGATATTAGTCTGTTGTACAGGATGGAGACGGGGCCAGTTGTATTATGGGATATTAGTCTGTTGTACAGGATGGAGACGGGGCCTGTTGTATTATGGGATATCAGTCTGTTGTACAGGATGGAGACGGGGCCAGTTGTATTATGGGATATCAGTCTGTTGTACAGGATGGAGACTGGGCCAGTTGTATTATGGGATATCAGTCTGTTGTACAGGATGGAGACGGGGCCAGTTGTATTATGGGATATCAGTCTGTTGTACAGGATGGAGACGGGGCCAGTTGTATTATGGGATATTAGTCTGTTGTACAGGATGGAGACGGGGCCAGTTGTATTATGGGATATTAGTCTGTTGTACAGGATGGAGACGGGGCCAGTTGTATTATGGGATATTAGTCTGTTGTACAGGATGGAGACGGGGCCAGTTGTATTATGGGATATTAGTCTGTTGTCCAGGATGGAGACGGGGCCAGTTGTATTATGGGATATTAGTCTGTTGTACAGGATGGAGACGGGGCCTGTTGTATTATGGGATATTAGTCTGTTGTACAGGATGGAGACGGGGCCAGTTGTATTATGGGATATTAGTCTGTTGTACAGGATGGAGACGGGGCCAGTTGTATTATGGGATATTAGTCTGTTGTACAGGATGGAGACGGGGCCAGTTGTATTATGGGATATTAGTCTATTGTACAGGATGGAGACGGGGCCAGTTGTATTATGGGATATTAGTCTGTTGTACAGGATGGAGACGGGGCCAGTTGTATTATGGGATATTAGTCTGTTGTACAGGATGGAGACGGGGCCAGTTGTATTATGGGATATTAGTCTGTTATACAGGATGGAGACGGGGCCAGATGTATTATGGGATATTAGTCTGTTATACAGGATGGAGAAGGGTGCTTGTTGTATTATGGGATATTAGTCTGTTAAACAGGATGGAGACGGGGCCTGTTGTATTATGGGATATTAGTCTGTTATACAGGATGGAGACGGGGCCAGTTGTATTATGGGATATTAGTCTGTTATACAGGATGGAGACGGGGCCAGTTGTATTATGGAATATTAGTCTGTTGTACAGGATGGAGACGGGGCCAGTTTTATTATGGGATATTAGTCTGTTGTACAGGATGGATACGGGGCCAGTTGTATTATGGGATATTAGTCTGTTGTACAGGATGGAGACGGGGCCAGTTGTATTATGGGATATTAGTCTGTTGTACAGGATGGAGACGGGGCCAGTTGTATTATGGGATATTAGTCTGTTGTACAGGATGGAGACAGGGCCTGTTGTATTATGGGATATCAGTCTGTTGTACAGGATGGAGACGGGGCCAGTTGTATTATGGGATATCAGTCTGTTGTACAGGATGGAGACTGGGCCAGTTGTATTATGGGATATCAGTCTGTTGTACAGGATGGAGACGGGGCCAGTTTTATTATGGGATATTAGTCTGTTGTACAGGATGGATACGGGGCCAGTTGTATTATGGGATATTAGT
The DNA here is from genome assembly GCF_965601325.2 of Salmo salar. Lineage (NCBI taxonomy): Eukaryota > Metazoa > Chordata > Actinopteri > Salmoniformes > Salmonidae > Salmo > Salmo salar. The sequence continues at coordinate 100,153,852 of NC_138293.1, forward strand.
CTGTTGTACAGGATGGAGACGGGGCCAGTTGTATTATGGGATATTAGTCTGTTGTACAGGATGGAGACGGGGCCAGTTGTATTATGGGATATTAGTCTGTTGTACAGGATGGAGACGGGGCCTGTTGTATTATGGGATATCAGTCTGTTGTACAGGATGGAGACGGGGCCAGTTGTATTATGGGATATCAGTCTGTTGTACAGGATGGAGACTGGGCCAGTTGTATTATGGGATATCAGTCTGTTGTACAGGATGGAGACGGGGCCAGTTGTATTATGGGATATTAGTCTGTTGTACAGGATGGAGACGGGGCCAGTTGTATTATGGGATATTAGTCTGTTGTACAGGATGGAGACGGGGCCAGTTGTATTATGGGATATTAGTCTGTTGTACAGGATGGAGACGGGGCCAGTTGTATTATGGGATATTAGTCTGTTGTACAGGATGGAGACGGGGCCAGTTGTATTATGGGATATTAGTCTGTTGTCCAGGATGGAGACGGGGCCAGTTGTATTATGGGATATTAGTCTGTTGTACAGGATGGAGACGGGGCCAGTTGTATTATGGGATATTAGTCTGTTGTACAGGATGGAGACGGGGCCAGTTGTATTATGGGATATTAGTCTGTTGTACAGGATGGAGACGGGGCCAGTTGTATTATGGGATATTAGTCTGTTGTACAGGATGGAGACGGGGCCAGTTGTATTATGGGATATTAGTCTGTTGTACAGGATGGAGACGGGGCCAGTTGTATTATGGGATATTAGTCTGTTATACAGGATGGAGACGGGGCCAGATGTATTATGGGATATTAGTCTGTTATACAGGATGGAGACGGGGCTTGTTGTATTATGGGATATTAGTCTGTTAAACAGGATGGAGACGGGGCCTGTTGTATTATGGGATATTAGTCTGTTATACAGGATGGAGACGGGGCCAGTTGTATTATGGGATATTAGTCTGTTATACAGGACGGAGACGGGGCCAGTTGTATTATGGGATATTAGTCTGTTGTACAGGATGGAGACGGGGCCAGTTGTATTATGGGATATTAGTCTGTTGTACAGGATGGAGACGGGGCCAGTTGTATTATGGGATATTAGTCTGTTGTACAGGATGGAGACGGGGCCAGTTGTATTATGGGATATTAGTCTGTTGTACAGGATGGAGACGGGGCCAGTTGTATTATGGGATATTAGTCTGTTGTACAGGATGGAGACGGGGCCAGTTGTATTATGGGATATTAGTCTGTTGTACAGGATGGAGACGGGGCCAGTTGTATTATGGGATATTAGTCTGTTGTACAGGATGGAGACGGGGCCAGTTGTATTATGGGATATTAGTCTGTTGTACAGGATGGAGACGGGGCCAGTTGTATTATGGGATATTAGTCTGTTGTACAGGATGGAGACGGGGCCAGTTGTATTATGGGATATTAGTCTGTTGTACAGGATGGAGACGGGGCCAGTTGTATTATGGGATATTAGTCTGTTGTACAGGATGGAGACGGGGCCAGTTGTATTATGGGATATTAGTCTGTTGTACAGGATGGAGACGGGGCCAGTTGTATTATGGGATATTAGTCTGTTGTACAGGATGGAGACGGGGCCAGTTGTATTATGGGATATTAGTCTGTTGTACAGGATGGAGACGGGGCCAGTTGTATTATGGGATATTAGTCTGTTGTACAGGATGGAGACGGGGCCAGTTGTATTATGGGATATTAGTCTGTTGTACAGGATGGAGACGGGGCCAGTTGTATTATGGGATATTAGTCTGTTGTACAGGATGGAGACGGGGCCAGTTGTATTATGGGATATTAGTCTGTTGTACAGGATGGAGACGGGGCCAGTTGTATTATGGGATATTAGTCTGTTGTACAGGATGGAGACGGGGCCAGTTGTATTATGGGATATTAGTCTGTTGTACAGGATGGAGACGGGGCCAGTTGTATTATGGGATATTAGTCTGTTGTACAGGATGGAGACGGGGCCAGTTGTATTATGGGATATTAGTCTGTTGTACAGGATGGAGACGGGGCCAGTTGTATTATGGGATATTAGTCTGTTGTACAGGATGGAGACGGGGCCAGTTGTATTATGGGATATTAGTCTGTTGTACAGGATGGAGACGGGGCCAGTTGAATTATGGGATATTAGTCTGTTGTACAGGATGGAGACGGGGCCTGTTGTATTATGGGATATTAGTCTGTTGTCCAGGATGGAGACGGGGCCAGTTGTATTATGGGATATTAGTCTGTTGTACAGGATGGAGACGGGGCCAGTTGTATTATAGGATATTAGTCTGTTGTACAGGATGGAGACGGGGCCAGTTGTATTATGGGATATTAGTCTGTTGTACAGGATGGAGACGGGGCCAGTTGTATTATGGGATATTAGTCTGTTGTACAGGATGGAGACGGGGCCTGTTGTATTATGGGATATTAGTCTGTTGTACAGGATGGAGACGGGGCCAGTTGTATTATGGGATATTAGTCTGTTGTACAGGATGGAGACGGGGCCAGTTGTATTATGGGATATTAGTCTGTTATACAGGATGGAGACGGGGCCAGATGTATTATGGGATATTAGTCTGTTATACAGGATGGATACGGGGCCAGTTGTATTATGGGATATTAGTCTGTTGTACAGGATGGAGACGGGGCCAGTTGTATTATGGGATATTAGTCTGTTGTACAGGATGGAGACGGGGCCAATTGTATTATGGGATATTAGTCTGTTGTACAGGATGGAGACGGGGCCAGTTGTATTATGGGATATTAGTCTGTTGTCCAGGATGGAGACGGGGCTAGTTGTATTATGGGATATTAGTCTGTTGTACAGGATGGAGACGGGGCCAGTTGTATTATGGGATATTAGTCTGTTGTACAGGATGGAGACGGGGCCAGTTGTATTATGGGATATTAGTCTGTTGTACAGGATGGAGACGGGGCCAGTTGTATTATGGGATATTAGTCTGTTGTACAGGATGGAGACGGGGCCAGTTGTATTATGGGATATTAGTCTGTTGTACAGGATGGAGACGGGGCCAGTTGTATTATGGGATATTAGTCTGTTGTACAGGATGGAGACGGGGCCAGTTGTATTATGGGATATTAGTCTGTTGTACAGGATGGAGACGGGGCCAGTTGTATTATGGGATATTAGTCTGTTGTCCAGGATGGAGACGGGGCCAGTTGTATTATGGGATATTAGTCTGTTGTACAGGATGGAGACGGGGCCAGTTGTATTATGGGATATTAGTCTGTTGTACAGGATGGAGACGGGGCCAGTTGTATTATGGGATATTAGTCTGTTGTACAGGATGGAGACGGGGCCAGTTGTATTATGGGATATTAGTCTGTTGTACAGGATGGAGACGGGGCCAGTTGTATTATGGGATATTAGTCTGTTGTACAGGATGGAGACGGGGCCAGTTGTATTATGGGATATTAGTCTGTTGTACAGGATGGAGACGGGGCCAGTTGTATTATGGGATATTAGTCTGTTGTACAGGATTGAGACGGGGCCAGTTGTATTATGGGATATTAGTCTGTTATACAGGATGGAGACGGGGCCAGATGTATTATGGGATATTAGTCTGTTATACAGGATGGAGACGGGGCTTGTTGTATTATGGGATATTAGTCTGTTAAACAGGATGGAGACGGGGCCTGTTGTATTATGGGATATTAGTCTGTTATACAGGATGGAGACGGGGCCAGTTGTATTATGGGATATTAGTCTGTTATACAGGATGGAGACGGGGCCAGTTGTATTATGGGATATTAGTCTGTTATACAGGATGGAGACGGGGCCAGTTTTATTATGGGATATTAGTCTGTTATACAGGATGGATACGGGGCCAGTTGTATTATGGGATATTAGTCTGTTGTACAGGATGGAGACGGGGCCAGTTGTATTATGGGATATTAGTCTGTTGTACAGGATGGAGACGGGGCCAGTTGTATTATGGGATATTAGTCTGTTGTACAGGATGGAGACGGGGCCAATTGTATTATGGGATATTAGTCTGTTGTACAGGATGGAGACGGGGCCAGTTGTATTATGGGATATTAGTCTGTTGTCCAGGATGGAGACGGGGCCAGTTGTATTATGGGATATTAGTCTGTTGTACAGGATGGAGACGGGGCCAGTTGTATTATGGGATATTAGTCTGTTGTACAGGATGGAGACGGGGCCAGTTGTATTATGGGATATTAGTCTGTTGTACAGGATGGAGACGGGGCCAGTTGTATTATGGGATATTAGTCTGTTGTACAGGATGGAGACGGGGCCAGTTGTATTATGGGATATTAGTCTGTTGTACAGGATGGAGACGGGGCCAGTTGTATTATGGGATATTAGTCTGTTGTACAGGATGGAGACGGGGCCAGTTGTATTATGGGATATTAGTCTGTTGTACAGGATGGAGACGGGGCCAGTTGTATTATGGGATATTAGTCTGTTGTACAGGATGGAGACGGGGCCAGTTGTATTATGGGATATTAGTCTGTTGTACAGGATGGAGACGGGGCCAGTTGTATTATGGGATATTAGTCTGTTGTACAGGATGGAGACGGGGCCAGTTGTATTATGGGATATTAGTCTGTTGTACAGGATGGAGACGGGGCCAGTTGTATTATGGGATATTAGTCTGTTGTACAGGATGGAGACGGGGCCAGTTGTATTATGGGATATTAGTCTGTTGTACAGGATGGAGACGGGGCCAGTTGTATTATGGGATATTAGTCTGTTGTACAGGATGGAGACGGGGCCAGTTGTATTATGGGATATTAGTCTGTTGTACAGGATGGAGACGGGGCCTGTTGTATTATGGGATATTAGTCTGTTATACAGGATGGAGACGGGGCCTGTTGTATTATGGGATATTAGTCTGTTATACAGGATGGAGACGGGGCCAGTTGTATTATGGGATATTAGTCTGTTATACAGGATGGAGACGGGGCCAGTTGTATTATGGGATATTAGTCTGTTATACAGGATGGAGACGGGGCCAGTTGTATTATGGGATATTAGTCTGTTATACAGGATGGAGACGGGGCCAGTTGTATTATGGGATATTAGTCTGTTGTAAAGGATGGAGACGGGGCCAGTTGTATTATGGGATATTAGTCTGTTGTACAGGATGGAGACGGGGCCAGTTGTATTATGGGATATTAGTCTGTTGTACAGGATGGAGACGGGGCCAGTTGTATTATGGGATATTAGTCTGTTGTACAGGATGGAGACGGGGCCAGTTGTATTATGGGATATTAGTCTGTTGTACAGGATGGAGACGGGGCCAGTTGTATTATGGGATATTAGTCTGTTGTACAGGATGGAGACGGGGCCAGTTGTATTATGGGATATTAGTCTGTTGTACAGGATGGAGACGGGGCCAGTTGTATTATGGGATATTAGTCTGTTGTACAGGATGGAGACGGGGCCAGTTGTATTATGGGATATTAGTCTGTTGTACAGGATGTAGACGGGGCCAATTGTATTATGGGATATTAGTCTGTTGTACAGGATGGAGACGGGGCCAATTGTATTATGGGATATTAGTCTGTTGTCCAGGATGGAGACGGGGCCAGTTGTATTATGGGATATTAGTCTGTTGTACAGGATGGAGACGGGGCCAGTTGTATTATGGGATATTAGTCTGTTGTACAGGATGGAGACGGGGCCAGTTGTATTATGGGATATTAGTCTGTTGTACAGGATGGAGACGGGGCCAGTTGTATTATGGGATATTAGTCAGTTGTACAGGATGGAGACGGGGCCTGTTGTATTATGGGATATTAGTCTGTTGTACAGGATGGAGACGGGGCCAGTTGTATTATGGGATATTAGTCTGTTGTACAGGATGGAGACGGGGCCAGTTGTATTATGGGATATTAGTCTGTTATACAGGATGGAGACGGGGCCAGATGTATTATGGGATATTAGTCTGTTATACAGGATGGAGACGGGGCTTGTTGTATTATGGGATATTAGTCTGTTAAACAGGATGGAGACGGGGCCTGTTGTATTATGGGATATTAATCTGTTATACAGGATGGAGACGGGGCCAGTTGTATTATGGGATATTAGTCTGTTATACAGGATGGAGACGGGGCCAGTTGTATTATGGGATATTAGTCTGTTATACAGGATGGAGACGGGGCCAGTTTTATTATGGGATATTAGTCTGTTATACAGGATGGATACGGGGCCAGTTGTATTATGGGATATTAGTCTGTTGTACAGGATGGAGACGGGGCCAGTTGTATTATGGGATATTAGTCTGTTGTACAGGATGGAGACGGGGCCAGTTGTATTATGGGATATTAGTCTGTTGTACAGGATGGAGACGGGGCCAGTTGTATTATGGGATATTAGTCTGTTATACAGGATGGAGACGGGGCCAATTGTATTATGGGATATTAGTCTGTTGTACAGGATGGAGACGGGGCCAGTTGTATTATGGGATATTAGTCTGTTGTCCAGGATGGAGACGGGGCTAGTTGTATTATGGGATATTAGTCTGTTATACAGGATGGAGACGGGGCCAGTTGTATTATGGGATATTAGTCTGTTGTACAGGATGGAGACGGGGCCAGTTGTATTATGGGATATTAGTCTGTTGTACAGGATGGAGACGGGGCCAGTTGTATTATGGGATATTAGTCTGTTGTACAGGATGGAGACGGGGCCAGTTGTATTATGGGATATTAGTCTGTTGTACAGGATGGAGACGGGGCCAGTTGTATTATGGGATATTAGTCTGTTGTACAGGATGGAGACGGGGCCAATTGTATTATGGGATATTAGTCTGTTGTACAGGATGGAGACGGGGCCAGTTGTATTATGGGATATTAGTCTGTTGTCCAGGATGGAGACGGGGCCAGTTGTATTATGGGATATTAGTCTGTTGTACAGGATGGAGACGGGGCCAGTTGTATTATGGGATATTAGTCTGTTGTACAGGATGGAGACGGGGCCAGTTGTATTATGGGATATTAGTCTGTTGTACAGGATGGAGACGGGGCCAGTTGTATTATGGGATATTAGTCTGTTGTACAGGATGGAGACGGGGCCAGTTGTATTATGGGATATTAGTCTGTTGTACAGGATGGAGACGGGGCCAGTTGTATTATGGGATATTAGTCTGTTGTACAGGATGGAGACGGGGCCAGTTGTATTATGGGATATTAGTCTGTTGTACAGGATTGAGACGGGGCCAGTTGTATTATGGGATATTAGTCTGTTATACAGGATGGAGACGGGGCCAGATGTATTATGGGATATTAGTCTGTTATACAGGATGGAGACGGGGCTTGTTGTATTATGGGATATTAGTCTGTTAAACAGGATGGAGACGGGGCCTGTTGTATTATGGGATATTAGTCTGTTATACAGGATGGAGACGGGGCCAGTTGTATTATGGGATATTAGTCTGTTATACAGGATGGAGACGGGGCCAGTTGTATTATGGGATATTAGTCTGTTATACAGGATGGAGACGGGGCCAGTTTTATTATGGGATATTAGTCTGTTATACAGGATGGATACGGGGCCAGTTGTATTATGGGATATTAGTCTGTTGTACAGGATGGAGACGGGGCCAGTTGTATTATGGGATATTAGTCTGTTGTACAGGATGGAGACGGGGCCAGTTGTATTATGGGATATTAGTCTGTTGTACAGGATGGAGACGGGGCCAATTGTATTATGGGATATTAGTCTGTTGTACAGGATGGAGACGGGGCCAGTTGTATTATGGGATATTAGTCTGTTGTCCAGGATGGAGACGGGGCCAGTTGTATTATGGGATATTAGTCTGTTGTACAGGATGGAGACGGGGCCAGTTGTATTATGGGATATTAGTCTGTTGTACAGGATGGAGACGGGGCCAGTTGTATAATGGGATATTAGTCTGTTGTACAGGATGGAGACGGGGCCAGTTGTATTATGGGATATTAGTCTGTTGTACAGGATGGAGACGGGGCCAGTTGTATTATGGGATATTAGTCTGTTGTACAGGATGGAGACGGGGCCAGTTGTATTATGGGATATTAGTCTGTTGTACAGGATGGAGACGGGGCCAATTGTATTATGGGATATTAGTCTGTTGTACAGGATGGAGACGGGGCCAGTTGTATTATGGGATATTAGTCTGTTGTCCAGGATGGAGACGGGGCCAGTTGTATTATGGGATATTAGTCTGTTGTACAGGATGGAGACGGGGCCAGTTGTATTATGGGATATTAGTCTGTTGTACAGGATGGAGACGGGGCCAGTTGTATTATGGGATATTAGTCTGTTGTACAGGATGGAGACGGGGCCAGTTGTATTATGGGATATTAGTCTGTTGTACAGGATGGAGACGGGGCCAGTTGTATTATGGGATATTAGTCTGTTGTACAGGATGGAGACGGGGCCAGTTGTATTATGGGATATTAGTCTGTTGTACAGGATGGAGACGGGGCCAGTTGTATTATGGGATATTAGTCTGTTGTACAGGATGGAGACGGGGCCAGTTGTATTATGGGATATTAGTCTGTTGTACAGGATGGAGACGGGGCCAGTTGTATTATGGGATATTAGTCTGTTGTACAGGATGGAGACGGGGCCTGTTGTATTATGGGATATTAGTCTGTTATACAGGATGGAGACGGGGCCTGTTGTATTATGGGATATTAGTCTGTTATACAGGATGGAGACGGGGCCAGTTGTATTATGGGATATTAGTCTGTTATACAGGATGGAGACGGGGCCAGTTGTATTATGGGATATTAGTCTGTTATACAGGATGGAGACGGGGCCAGTTGTATTATGGGATATTAGTCTGTTATACAGGATGGAGACGGGGCCAGTTGTATTATGGGATATTAGTCTGTTGTAAAGGATGGAGACGGGGCCAGTTGTATTATGGGATATTAGTCTGTTGTACAGGATGGAGACGGGGCCAGTTGTATTATGGGATATTAGTCTGTTGTACAGGATGGAGACGGGGCCAGTTGTATTATGGGATATTAGTCTGTTGTACAGGATGGAGACGGGGCCAGTTGTATTATGGGATATTAGTCTGTTGTACAGGATGGAGACGGGGCCAGTTGTATTATGGGATATTAGTCTGTTGTACAGGATGGAGACGGGGCCAGTTGTATTATGGGATATTAGTCTGTTGTACAGGATGGAGACGGGGCCAGTTGTATTATGGGATATTAGTCTGTTGTACAGGATGTAGACGGGGCCAATTGTATTATGGGATATTAGTCTGTTGTACAGGATGGAGACGGGGCCAATTGTATTATGGGATATTAGTCTGTTGTCCAGGATGGAGACGGGGCCAGTTGTATTATGGGATATTAGTCTGTTGTACAGGATGGAGACGGGGCCAGTTGTATTATGGGATATTAGTCTGTTGTACAGGATGGAGACGGGGCCAGTTGTATTATGGGATATTAGTCAGTTGTACAGGATGGAGACGGGGCCTGTTGTATTATGGGATATTAGTCTGTTGTACAGGATGGAGACGGGGCCAGTTGTATTATGGGATATTAGTCTGTTGTACAGGATGGAGACGGGGCCAGTTGTATTATGGGATATTAGTCTGTTGTACAGGATGGAGACGGGGCCAGTTGTATTATGGGATATTAGTCTGTTATACAGGATGGAGACGGGGCCAGATGTATTATGGGATATTAGTCTGTTATACAGGATGGAGACGGGGCCTGTTGTATTATGGGATATTAGTCTGTTAAACAGGATGGAGACGGGGCCTGTTGTATTATGGGATATTAGTCTGTTATACAGGATGGAGACGGGGCCAGTTGTATTATGGAATATTAGTCTGTTATACAGGATGGAGACGGGGCCAGTTGTATTATGGAATATTAGTCTGTTGTACAGGATGGAGACGGGGCCAGTTTTATTATGGGATATTAGTCTGTTGTACAGGATGGATACGGGGCCAGTTGTATTATGGGATATTAGTCTGTTGTACAGGATGGAGACGGGGCCAGTTGTATTATGGGATATTAGTCTGTTGTACAGGATGGAGACGGGGCCAGTTGTATTATGGGATATTAGTCTGTTGTACAGGATGGAGACGGGGCCTGTTGTATTATGGGATATCAGTCTGTTGTACAGGATGGAGACGGGGCCAGTTGTATTATGGGATATCAGTCTGTTGTACAGGATGGAGACTGGGCCAGTTGTATTATGGGATATCAGTCTGTTGTACAGGATGGAGACGGGGCCAGTTGTATTATGGGATATCAGTCTGTTGTACAGGATGGAGACGGGGCCAGTTGTATTATGGGATATTAGTCTGTTGTACAGGATGGAGACGGGGCCAGTTGTATTATGGGATATTAGTCTGTTGTACAGGATGGAGACGGGGCCAGTTGTATTATGGGATATTAGTCTGTTGTACAGGATGGAGACGGGGCCAGTTGTATTATGGGATATTAGTCTGTTGTCCAGGATGGAGACGGGGCCAGTTGTATTATGGGATATTAGTCTGTTGTACAGGATGGAGACGGGGCCAGTTGTATTATGGGATATTAGTCTGTTGTACAGGATGGAGACGGGGCCAGTTGTATTATGGGATATTAGTCTGTTGTACAGGATGGAGACGGGGCCAGTTGTATTATGGGATATTAGTCTGTTGTACAGGATGGAGACGGGGCCAGTTGTATTATGGGATATTAGTCTGTTGTACAGGATGGAGACGGGGCCAGTTGTATTATGGGATATTAGTCTGTTGTACAGGATGGAGACGGGGCCAGTTGTATTATGGGATATTAGTCTGTTATACAGGATGGAGACGGGGCCAGATGTATTATGGGATATTAGTCTGTTATACAGGATGGAGACGGGGCTTGTTGTATTATGGGATATTAGTCTGTTAAACAGGATGGAGACGGGGCCTGTTGTATTATGGGATATTAGTCTGTTATACAGGATGGAGACGGGGCCAGTTGTATTATGGGATATTAGTCTGTTATACAGGATGGAGACGGGGCCAGTTGTATTATGGAATATTAGTCTGTTGTACAGGATGGAGACGGGGCCAGTTTTATTATGGGATATTAGTCTGTTGTACAGGATGGATACGGGGCCAGTTGTATTATGGGATATTAGTCTGTTGTACAGGATGGAGACGGGGCCAGTTGTATTATGGGATATTAGTCTGTTGTACAGGATGGAGACGGGGCCAGTTGTATTATGGGATATTAGTCTGTTGTACAGGATGGAGACAGGGCCTGTTGTATTATGGGATATCAGTCTGTTGTACAGGATGGAGACGGGGCCAGTTGTATTATGGGATATCAGTCTGTTGTACAGGATGGAGACTGGGCCAGTTGTATTATGGGATATCAGTCTGTTGTACAGGATGGAGACGGGGCCAGTTTTATTATGGGATATTAGTCTGTTGTACAGGATGGATACGGGGCCAGTTGTATTATGGGATATTAGTCTGTTGTACAGGATGGAGACGGGGCCAGTTGTATTATGGGATATTAGTCTGTTGTACAGGATGGAGACGGGGCCAGTTGTATTATGGGATATTAGTCTGTTGTACAGGATGGAGACGGGGCCTGTTGTATTATGGGATATCAGTCTGTTGTACAGGATGGAGACGGGGCCAGTTGTATTATGGGATATCAGTCTGTTGTACAGGATGGAGACTGGGCCAGTTGTATTATGGGATATCAGTCTGTTGTACAGGATGGAGACGGGGCCAGTTGTATTATGGGATATTAGTCTGTTGTACAGGATGGAGACGGGGCCAGTTGTATTATGGGATATTAGTCTGTTGTACAGGATGGAGACGGGGCCAGTTGTATTATGGGATATTAGTCTGTTGTACAGGATGGAGACGGGGCCAGTTGTATTATGGGATATTAGTCTGTTGTACAGGATGGAGACGGGGCCAGTTGTATTATGGGATATTAGTCTGTTGTACAGGATGGAGACGGGGCCAGTTGTATTATGGGATATTAGTCTGTTGTACAGGATGGAGACGGGGCCAGTTGTATTATGGGATATTAGTCTGTTGTACAGGATGGAGACGGGGCCAGTTGTATTATGGGATATTAGTCTGTTGTACAGGATGGAGACGGGGCCAGTTGTATTATGGGATATTAGTCTGTTGTACAGGATGGAGACGGGGCCAGTTGAATTATGGGATATTAGTCTGTTGTACAGGATGGAGACGGGGCCTGTTGTATTATGGGATATTAGTCTGTTGTCCAGGATGGAGACGGGGCCAGTTGTATTATGGGATATTAGTCTGTTGTACAGGATGGAGACGGGGCCAGTTGTATTATAGGATATTAGTCTGTTGTACAGGATGGAGACGGGGCCAGTTGTATTATGGGATATTAGTCTGTTGTACAGGATGGAGACGGGGCCAGTTGTATTATGGGATATTAGTCTGTTGTACAGGATGGAGACGGGGCCAGTTGTATTATGGGATATTAGTCTGTTGTACAGGATGGAGACGGGGCCTGTTGTATTATGGGATATTAGTCTGTTATACAGGATGGAGACGGGGCCTGTTGTATTATGGGATATTAGTCTGTTATACAGGATGGAGACGGGGCCAGTTGTATTATGGGATATTAGTCTGTTATACAGGATGGAGACGGGGCCAGTTGTATTATGGGATATTAGTCTGTTATACAGGATGGAGACGGGGCCAGTTGTATTATGGGATATTAGTCTGTTGTACAGGATGGAGACGGGGCCAGTTGTATTATGGGATATTAGTCTGTTGTACAGGATGGAGACGGGGCCAGTTGTATTATGGGATATTAGTCTGTTGTACAGGATGGAGACGGGGCCAGTTGTATTATGGGATATTAGTCTGTTGTACAGGATGGAGACGGGGCCAGTTGTATTATGGGATATTAGTCTGTTGTACAGGATGGAGACGGGGCCAGTTGTATTATGGGATATTAGTCTGTTGTACAGGATGTAGACGGGGCCAATTGTATTATGGGATATTAGTCTGTTGTACAGGATGGAGACGGGGCCAATTGTATTATGGGATATTAGTCTGTTGTCCAGGATGGAGACGGGGCCAGTTGTATTATGGGATATTAGTCTGTTGTACAGGATGGAGACGGGGCCAGTTGTATTATGGGATATTAGTCTGTTGTACAGGATGGAGACGGGGCCAGTTGTATTATGGGATATTAGTCTGTTGTACAGGATGGAGACGGGGCCTGTTGTATTATGGGATATTAGTCTGTTGTACAGGATGGAGACGGGGCCAGTTGTATTATGGGATATTAGTCTGTTGTACAGGATGGAGACGGGGCCAGTTGTATTATGGGATATTAGTCTGTTATACAGGATGGAGACGGGGCCAGATGTATTATGGGATATTAGTCTGTTATACAGGATGGAGACGGGGCCTGTTGTATTATGGGATATTAGTCTGTTAAACAGGATGGAGACGGGGCCTGTTGTATTATGGGATATTAGTCTGTTATACAGGATGGAGACGGGGCCAGTTGTATTATGGGATATTAGTCTGTTGTACAGGATGGAGACGGGGCCAGTTGTATTATGGGATATTAGTCTGTTGTACAGGATGGAGACGGGGCCAGTTGTATTATGGGATATTAGTCTGTTGTACAGGATGGAGACGGGGCCTGTTGTATTATGGGATATCAGTCTGTTGTACAGGATGGAGACGGGGCCAGTTGTATTATGGGATATCAGTCTGTTGTACAGGATGGAGACTGGGCCAGTTGTATTATGGGATATCAGTCTGTTGTACAGGATGGAGACGGGGCCAGTTGTATTATGGGATATCAGTCTGTTATACAGGATGGAGACGGGGCCAGTTGTATTATGGGATATCAGTCTGTTATACAGGATGGAGACGGGGCCAGTTGTATTATGGGATATTAGTCTGTTGTACAGGATGGATACGGGGCCAGTTGTATTATGGGATATTAGTCTGTTGTACAGGATGGAGACGGGGCCTGTTGTATTATGGGATATCAGTCTGTTGTACAGGATGGAGACGGGGCCAGTTGTATTATGGGATATTAGTCTGTTGTACAGGATGGAGACGGGGCCAGTTGTATTATGGGATATTAGTCTGTTATACAGGATGGAGACGGGGCCTGTTGTATTATGGGATATTAGTCTGTTATACAGGATGGAGACGGGGCCTGTTGTATTATGGGATATTAGTCTGTTATACAGGATGGAGACGGGGCCAGTTGTATTATGGGATATTAGTCTGTTATACAGGATGGAGACGGGGCCAGTTGTATTATGGGATATTAGTCTGTTATACAGGATGGAGACGGGGCCAGTTGTATTATGGGATATTAGTCTGTTATACAGGATGGAGACGGGGCCAGTTGTATTATGGGATATTAGTCTGTTGTAAAGGATGGAGACGGGGCCAGTTGTATTATGGGATATTAGTCTGTTGTACAGGATGGAGACGGGGCCAGTTGTATTATGGGATATTAGTCTGTTGTAAAGGATGGAGACGGGGCCAGTTGTATTATGGGATATTAGTCTGTTGTACAGGATGGAGACGGGGCCAGTTGTATTATGGGATATTAGTCTTTTGTACAGGATGGAGACGGGGCCAGTTGTATTATGGGATATTAGTCTGTTGTACAAGATGGAGACGGGGCCAGTTGTATTATGGGATATTAGTCTGTTGTACAGGATGGAGACGGGGCCAGTTGTATTATGGGATATTAGTCTGTTGTACAGGATGGAGACGGGGCCAGTTGTATTATGGGATATTAGTCTGTTGTACAGGATGGAGACGGGGCCAGTTGTATTATGGGATATTAGTCTGTTGTACAGGATGTAGACGGGGCCAATTGTATTATGGGATATTAGTCTGTTGTACAGGATGGAGACGGGGCCAATTGTATTATGGGATATTAGTCTGTTGTCCAGGATGGAGACGGGGCCAGTTGTATTATGGGATATTAGTCTGTTGTACAGGATGGAGACGGGGCCAGTTGTATTATGGGATATTAGTCTGTTGTACAGGATGGAGACGGGGCCAGTTGTATTATGGGATATTAGTCTGTTGTACAGGATGGAGACGGGGCCTGTTGTATTATGGGATATTAGTCTGTTGTACAGGATGGAGATGGGGCCAGTTGTATTATGGGATATTAGTCTGTTGTACAGGATGGAGACGGGGCCAGTTGTATTATGGGATATTAGTCTGTTGTAAAGGATGGAGACGGGGCCAGTTGTATTATGGGATATTAGTCTGTTGTACAGGATGGAGACGGGGCCAGTTGTATTATGGGATATTAGTCTGTTGTAAAGGATGGAGACGGGGCCAGTTGTATTATGGGATATTAGTCTGTTGTACAGGATGGAGACGGGGCCAGTTGTATTATGGGATATTAGTCTGTTGTACAGGATGGAGACGGGGCCAGTTGTATTATGGGATATTAGTCTGTTGTACAGGATGGAGACGGGGCCAGTTGTATTATGGGATATTAGTCTGTTGTACAGGATGGAGACGGGGCCAGTTGTATTATGGGATATTAGTCTGTTGTACAGGATGGAGACGGGGCCAGTTGTATTATGGGATATTAGTCTGTTGTACAGGATGGAGACGGGGCCAGTTGTATTATGGGATATTAGTCTGTTGTACAGGATGGAGACGGGGCCAGTTGTATTATGGGATATTAGTCTGTTGTACAGGATGGAGACGGGGCCAGTTGTATTATGGGATATTAGTCTGTTGTCCAGGATGGAGACGGGGCCAGTTGTATTATGGGATATTAGTCTGTTGTACAGGATGGAGACGGGGCCAGTTGTATTATGGGATATTAGTCTGTTGTACAGGATGGAGACGGGGCCAGTTGTATTATGGGATATTAGTCTGTTGTACAGGATGGAGACGGGGCCAGTTGTATTATGGGATATTAGTCTGTTGTACAGGATGGAGACGGGGCCAGTTGTATTATGGGATATTAGTCTGTTGTACAGGATGGAGACGGGGCCAGTTGTATTATGGGATATTAGTCTGTTGTACAGGATGGAGACGGGGCCAGTTGTATTATGGGATATTAGTCTGTTATACAGGATGGAGACGGGGCCAGTTGTATTATGGGATATTAGTCTGTTATACAGGATGGAGACGGGGCCAGTTGTATTATGGGATATTAGTCTGTTATACAGGATGGAGACGGGGCCAGTTGTATTATGGGATATTAGTCTGTTATACAGGATGGAGACGGGGCCAGTTGTATTATGGGATATTAGTCTGTTATACAGGATGGAGACGGGGCCAGTTGTATTATGGGATATTAGTCTGTTATACAGGATGGAGACGGGGCCAGTTGTATTATGGGATATTAGTCTGTTATACAGGATGGAGACGGGGCCAGTTGTATTATGGGATATTAGTCTGTTGTACAGGATGGAGACGGGGCCAGTTGTATTATGGGATATTAGTCTGTTGTACAGGATGGAGACGGGGCCAGTTGTATTATGGGATATTAGTCTGTTGTACAGGATGGAGACGGGGCCAGTTGTATTATGGGATATTAGTCTGTTGTACAGGATGGAGACGGGGCCAGTTGTATTATGGGATATTAGTCTGTTGTACAGGATGGAGACGGGGCCAGTTGTATTATGGGATATTAGTCTGTTGTACAGGATGGAGACGGGGCCAGTTGTATTATGGGATATTAGTCTGTTGTACAGGATGGAGACGGGGCCAGTTGTATTATGGGATATTAGTCTGTTGTACAGGATGGAGACGGGGCCAGTTGTATTATGGGATATTAGTCTGTTGTACAGGATGGAGACGGGGCCAGTTGTATTATGGGATATTAGTCTGTTGTACAGGATGGAGACGGGGCCAGTTGTATTATGGGATATTAGTCTGTTGTACAGGATGGAGACGGGGCCAGTTGTATTATGGGATATTAGTCTGTTGTACAGGATGGAGACGGGGCCAGTTGTATTATGGGATATTAGTCTGTTGTACAGGATGGAGACGGGGCCAGTTGTATTATGGGATATTAGTCTGTTGTACAGGATGGAGACGGGGCCAGTTGTATTATGGGATATTAGTCTGTTGTACAGGATGGAGACGGGGCCAGTTGTATTATGGGATATTAGTCTGTTGTACAGGATGGAGACGGGGCCAGTTGTATTATGGGATATTAGTCTGTTGTACAGGATGGAGACGGGGCCAGTTGTATTATGGGATATTAGTCTGTTGTACAGGATGGAGACGGGGCCAGTTGTATTATGGGATATTAGTCTGTTGTACAGGATGGAGACGGGGCCAGTTGTATTATGGGATATTAGTCTGTTGTACAGGATGGAGACGGGGCCAGTTGTATTATGGGATATTAGTCTGTTGTACAGGATGGAGACGGGGCCAGTTGTATTATGGGATATTAGTCTGTTGTACAGGATGGAGACGGGGCCAGTTGTATTATGGGATATTAGTCTGTTGTACAGGATGGAGACGGGGCCAGTTGTATTATGGGATATTAGTCTGTTGTACAGGATGGAGACGGGGCCAGTTGTATTATGGGATATTAGTCTGTTGTACAGGATGGAGACGGGGCCAGTTGTATTATGGGATATTAGTCTGTTGTACAGGATGGAGACGGGGCCAGTTGTATTATGGGATATTAGTCTGTTGTACAGGATGGAGACGGGGCCAGTTGTATTATGGGATATTAGTCTGTTGTACAGGATGGAGACGGGGCCAGTTGTATTATGGGATATTAGTCTGTTGTACAGGATGGAGACGGGGCCAGTTGTATTATGGGATATTAGTCTGTTGTACAGGATGGAGACGGGGCCAGTTGTATTATGGGATATTAGTCTGTTGTACAGGATGGAGACGGGGCCAGTTGTATTATGGGATATTAGTCTGTTGTACAGGATGGAGACGGGGCCAGTTGTATTATGGGATATTAGTCTGTTGTACAGGATGGAGACGGGGCCAGTTGTATTATGGGATATTAGTCTGTTGTACAGGATGGAGACGGGGCCAGTTGTATTATGGGATATTAGTCTGTTGTACAGGATGGAGACGGGGCCAGTTGTATTATGGGATATTAGTCTGTTGTACAGGATGGAGACGGGGCCAGTTGTATTATGGGATATTAGTCTGTTGTACAGGATGGAGACGGGGCCAGTTGTATTATGGGATATTAGTCTGTTATACAGGATGGAGACGGGGCCTGTTGTATTATGGGATATTAGTCTGTTATACAGGATGGAGACGGGGCCTGTTGTATTATGGGATATTAGTCTGTTATACAGGATGGAGACGGGGCCAGTTGTATTATGGGATATTAGTCTGTTATACAGGATGGAGACGGGGCCAGTTGTATTATGGGATATTAGTCTGTTATACAGGATGGAGACGGGGCCAGTTGTATTATGGGATATTAGTCTGTTATACAGGATGGAGACGGGGCCAGTTGTATTATGGGATATTAGTCTGTTGTACAGGATGGAGACGGGGCCAGTTGTATTATGGGATATTAGTCTGTTGTAAAGGATGGAGACGGGGCCAGTTGTATTATGGGATATTAGTCTGTTGTACAGGATAGAGACGGGGCCAGTTGTATTATGGGATATTAGTCTGTTGTACAGGATGGAGACGGGGCCAGTTGTATTATGGGATATTAGTCTGTTGTACAGGATGGAGACGGGGCCAGTTGTATTATGGGATATTAGTCTGTTGTACAGGATGGAGACGGGGCCAGTTGTATTATGGGATATTAGTCTGTTGTACAGGATGGAGACGGGGCCAGTTGTATTATGGGATATTAGTCTGTTGTACAGGATGGAGACGGGGCCAGTTGTATTATGGGATATTAGTCTGTTGTACAGGATGTAGACGGGGCCAATTGTATTATGGGATATTAGTCTGTTGTACAGGATGGAGACGGGGCCAATTGTATTATGGGATATTAGTCTGTTGTCCAGGATGGAGACGGGGCCAGTTGTATTATGGTATATTAGTCTGTTGTACAGGATGGAGACGGGGCCAGTTGTATTATGGGATATTAGTCTGTTGTACAGGATGGAGACGGGGCCAGTTGTATTATGGGATATTAGTCTGTTGTACAGGATGGAGACGGGGCCTGTTGTATTATGGGATATTAGTCTGTTGTACAGGATGGAGACGGGGCCAGTTGTATTATGGGATATTAGTCTGTTGTACAGGATGGAGACGGGGCCAGTTGTATTATGGGATATTAGTCTGTTATACAGGATGGAGACGGGGCCAGATGTATTATGGGATATTAGTCTGTTATACAGGATGGAGACGGGGCCTGTTGTATTATGGGATATTAGTCTGTTAAACAGGATGGAGACGGGGCCTGTTGTATTATGGGATATTAGTCTGTTATACAGGATGGAGACGGGGCCAGTTGTATTATGGGATATTAGTCTGTTGTACAGGATGGAGACGGGGCCAGTTGTATTATGGGATATTAGTCTGTTGTACAGGATGGAGACGGGGCCAGTTGTATTATGGGATATTAGTCTGTTGTACAGGATGGAGACGGGGCCTGTTGTATTATGGGATATCAGTCTGTTGTACAGGATGGAGACGGGGCCAGTTGTATTATGGGATATCAGTCTGTTGTACAGGATGGAGACTGGGCCAGTTGTATTATGGGATATCAGTCTGTTGTACAGGATGGAGACGGGGCCAGTTGTATTATGGGATATCAGTCTGTTATACAGGATGGAGACGGGGCCAGTTGTATTATGGGATATCAGTCTGTTATACAGGATGGAGACGGGGCCAGTTGTATTATGGGATATTAGTCTGTTGTACAGGATGGAGACGGGGCCAGTTGTATTATGGGATATTAGTCTGTTGTACAGGATGGAGACGGGGCCTGTTGTATTATGGGATATCAGTCTGTTGTACAGGATGGAGACGGGGCCAGTTGTATTATGGGATATTAGTCTGTTGTACAGGATGGAGACGGGGCCAGTTGTATTATGGGATATTAGTCTGTTATACAGGATGGAGACGGGGCCTGTTGTATTATGGGATATTAGTCTGTTATACAGGATGGAGACGGGGCCTGTTGTATTATGGGATATTAGTCTGTTATACAGGATGGAGACGGGGCCAGTTGTATTATGGGATATTAGTCTGTTATACAGGATGGAGACGGGGCCAGTTGTATTATGGGATATTAGTCTGTTATACAGGATGGAGACGGGGCCAGTTGTATTATGGGATATTAGTCTGTTATACAGGATGGAGACGGGGCCAGTTGTATTATGGGATATTAGTCTGTTGTAAAGGATGGAGACGGGGCCAGTTGTATTATGGGATATTAGTCTGTTGTACAGGATGGAGACGGGGCCAGTTGTATTATGGGATATTAGTCTGTTGTAAAGGATGGAGACGGGGCCAGTTGTATTATGGGATATTAGTCTGTTGTACAGGATGGAGACGGGGCCAGTTGTATTATGGGATATTAGTCTTTTGTACAGGATGGAGACGGGGCCAGTTGTATTATGGGATATTAGTCTGTTGTACAAGATGGAGACGGGGCCAGTTGTATTATGGGATATTAGTCTGTTGTACAGGATGGAGACGGGGCCAGTTGTATTATGGGATATTAGTCTGTTGTACAGGATGGAGACGGGGCCAGTTGTATTATGGGATATTAGTCTGTTGTACAGGATGGAGACGGGGCCAGTTGTATTATGGGATATTAGTCTGTTGTACAGGATGGAGACGGGGCCTGTTGTATTATGGGATATTAGTCTGTTAAACAGGATGGAGACGGGGCCAGTTGTATTATGGGATATTAGTCTGTTATACAGGATGGAGACGGGGCCAGTTGTATTATGGGATATTAGTCTGTTGTACAGGATGGAGACGGGGCCTGTTGTATTATGGGATATCAGTCTGTTGTACAGGATGGAGACGGGGCCAGTTGTATTATGGGATATCAGTCTGTTGTACAGGATGGAGACTGGGCCAGTTGTATTATGGGATATCAGTCTGTTGTACAGGATGGAGACGGGGCCAGTTGTATTATGGGATATCAGTCTGTTATACAGGATGGAGACGGGGCCAGTTGTATTATGGGATATCAGTCTGTTATACAGGATGGAGACGGGGCCAGTTGTATTATGGGATATTAGTCTGTTGTACAGGATGGAGACGGGGCCAGTTGTATTATGGGATATTAGTCTGTTGTACAGGATGGAGACGGGGCCTGTTGTATTATGGGATATCAGTCTGTTGTACAGGATGGAGACGGGGCCAGTTGTATTATGGGATATTAGTCTGTTGTACAGGATGGAGACGGGGCCAGTTGTATTATGGGATATTAGTCTGTTATACAGGATGGAGACGGGGCCTGTTGTATTATGGGATATTAGTCTGTTATACAGGATGGAGACGGGGCCTGTTGTATTATGGGATATTAGTCTGTTATACAGGATGGAGACGGGGCCAGTTGTATTATGGGATATTAGTCTGTTATACAGGATGGAGACGGGGCCAGTTGTATTATGGGATATTAGTCTGTTATACAGGATGGAGACGGGGCCAGTTGTATTATGGGATATTAGTCTGTTATACAGGATGGAGACGGGGCCAGTTGTATTATGGGATATTAGTCTGTTGTAAAGGATGGAGACGGGGCCAGTTGTATTATGGGATATTAGTCTGTTGTACAGGATGGAGACGGGGCCAGTTGTATTATGGGATATTAGTCTGTTGTAAAGGATGGAGACGGGGCCAGTTGTATTATGGGATATTAGTCTGTTGTACAGGATGGAGACGGGGCCAGTTGTATTATGGGATATTAGTCTTTTGTACAGGATGGAGACGGGGCCAGTTGTATTATGGGATATTAGTCTGTTGTACAAGATGGAGACGGGGCCAGTTGTATTATGGGATATTAGTCTGTTGTACAGGATGGAGACGGGGCCAGTTGTATTATGGGATATTAGTCTGTTGTACAGGATGGAGACGGGGCCAGTTGTATTATGGGATATTAGTCTGTTGTACAGGATGGAGACGGGGCCAGTTGTATTATGGGATATTAGTCTGTTGTACAGGATGTAGACGGGGCCAATTGTATTATGGGATATTAGTCTGTTGTACAGGATGGAGACGGGGCCAATTGTATTATGGGATATTAGTCTGTTGTCCAGGATGGAGACGGGGCCAGTTGTATTATGGGATATTAGTCTGTTGTACAGGATGGAGACGGGGCCAGTTGTATTATGGGATATTAGTCTGTTGTACAGGATGGAGACGGGGCCAGTTGTATTATGGGATATTAGTCTGTTGTACAGGATGGAGACGGGGCCTGTTGTATTATGGGATATTAGTCTGTTGTACAGGATGGAGACGGGGCCAGTTGTATTATGGGATATTAGTCTGTTGTACAGGATGGAGACGGGGCCAGTTGTATTATGGGATATTAGTCTGTTGTAAAGGATGGAGACGGGGCCAGTTGTATTATGGGATATTAGTCTGTTGTACAGGATGGAGACGGGGCCAGTTGTATTATGGGATATTAGTCTGTTGTAAAGGATGGAGACGGGGCCAGTTGTATTATGGGATATTAGTCTGTTGTACAGGATGGAGACGGGGCCAGTTGTATTATGGGATATTAGTCTTTTGTACAGGATGGAGACGGGGCCAGTTGTATTATGGGATATTAGTCTTTTGTACAGGATGGAGACGGGGCCAGTTGTATTATGGGATATTAGTCTGTTGTACAGGATGGATACGGGGCCAGTTGTATTATGGGATATTAGTCTGTTGTACAGGATGGAGACGGGGCCAGTTGTATTATGGGATATTAGTCTGTTGTACAGGATGGAGACGGGGCCAGTTGTATTATGGGATATTAGTCTGTTGTACAGGATGGAGACGGGGCCTGTTGTATTATGGGATATCAGTCTGTTGTACAGGATGGAGACGGGGCCAGTTGTATTATGGGATATCAGTCTGTTGTACAGGATGGAGACGGGGCCAGTTGTATTATGGGATATCAGTCTGTTGTACAGGATGGAGACGGGGCCAGTTGTATTATGGGATATCAGTCTGTTATACAGGATGGAGACGGGGCCAGTTGTATTATGGGATATCAGTCTGTTATACAGGATGGAGACGGGGCCAGTTGTATTATGGGATATTAGTCTGTTGTACAGGATGGAGACGGGGCCAGTTGTATTATGGGATATTAGTCTGTTGTACAGGATGGAGACGGGGCCTGTTGTATTATGGGATATCAGTCTGTTGTACAGGATGGAGACGGGGCCAGTTGTATTATGGGATATTAGTGTGTTATACAGGATGGAGACGGGGCCAGATGTATTATGGGATATTAGTCTGTTATACAGGATGGAGACGGGGCCAGTTGTATTATGGGATATTAGTCTGTTATACAGGATGGAGACGGGGCCAGTTGTATTATGGGATATTAGTCTGTTGTACAGGATGGAGACGGGGCCAGTTGTATTATGGGATATTAGTCTGTTGTACAGGATGGAGACGGGGCCAGTTGTATTATGGGATATTAGTCTGTTGTACAGGATGGAGACGGGGCCAGTTGAATTATGGGATATTAGTCTGTTGTACAGGATGGAGACGGGGCCTGTTGTATTATGGGATATTAGTCTGTTGTACAGGATGGAGACGGGGCCAGTTGTATTATGGGATATTAGTCTGTTGTACAGGATGGAGACGGGGCCAGTTGTATTATAGGATATTAGTCTGTTGTACAGGATGGAGACGGGGCCAGTTGTATTATGGGATATTAGTCTGTTGTACAGGATGGAGACGGGGCCAGTTGTATTATGGGATATTAGTCTGTTGTACAGGATGGAGACGGGGCCAGTTGTATTATGGGATATTAGTCTGTTGTACAGGATGGAGACGGGGCCTGTTGTATTATGGGATATTAGTCTGTTATACAGGATGGAGACGGGGCCTGTTGTATTATGGGATATTAGTCTGTTATACAGGATGGAGACGGGGCCAGTTGTATTATGGGATATTAGTCTGTTATACAGGATGGAGACGGGGCCAGTTGTATTATGGGATATTAGTCTGTTATACAGGATGGAGACGGGGCCAGTTGTATTATGGGATATTAGTCTGTTATACAGGATGGAGACGGGGCCAGTTGTATTATGGGATATTAGTCTGTTGTAAAGGATGGAGACGGGGCCAGTTGTATTATGGGATATTAGTCTGTTGTACAGGATGGAGACGGGGCCAGTTGTATTATGGGATATTAGTCTGTTGTACAGGATGGAGACGGGGCCAGTTGTATTATGGGATATTAGTCTGTTGTACAGGATGGAGACGGGGCCAGTTGTATTATGGGATATTAGTCTGTTGTACAGGATGGAGACGGGGCCAGTTGTATTATGGGATATTAGTCTGTTGTACAGGATGGAGACGGGGCCAGTTGTATTATGGGATATTAGTCTGTTGTACAGGATGGAGACGGGGCCAGTTGTATTATGGGATATTAGTCTGTTATACAGGATGGAGACGGGGCCAGTTGTATTATGGAATATTAGTCTGTTATACAGGATGGAGACGGGGCCAGTTTTATTATGGGATATTAGTCTGTTGTACAGGATGGATACGGGGCCAGTTGTATTATGGGATATTAGTCTGTTGTACAGGATGGAGACGGGGCCAGTTGTATTATGGGATATTAGTCTGTTGTACAGGATGGAGACGGGGCCAGTTGTATTATGGGATATTAGTCTGTTGTACAGGATGGAGACGGGGCCTGTTGTATTATGGGATATCAGTCTGTTGTACAGGATGGAGACGGGGCCAGTTGTATTATGGGATATCAGTCTGTTGTACAGGATGGAGACGGGGCCAGTTGTATTATGGGATATCAGTCTGTTGTACAGGATGGAGACGGGGCCAGTTGTATTATGGGATATCAGTCTGTTATACAGGATGGAGACGGGGCCAGTTGTATTATGGGATATTAGTCTGTTATACAGGATGGAGACGGGGCCAGTTGTATTATGGGATATTAGTCTGTTATACAGGATGGAGACGGGGCCAGTTGTATTATGGGATATTAGTCTGTTGTACAGGATGGAGACGGGGCCAGTTGTATTATGGGATATTAGTCTGTTGTACAGGATGGAGACGGGGCCAGTTGTATTATGGGATATTAGTCTGTTGTACAGGATGGAGACGGGGCCAGTTGTATTATGGGATATTAGTCTGTTGTACAGGATGGAGACGGGGCCAGTTGTATTATGGGATATTAGTCTGTTGTACAGGATGGAGACGGGGCCAGTTGTATTATGGGATATTAGTCTGTTGTACAGGATGGAGACGGGGCCAGTTGTATTATGGGATATTAGTCTGTTGTACAGGATGGAGACGGGGCCAGTTGTATTATGGGATATTAGTCTGTTATACAGGATGGAGACGGGGCCAGTTGTATTATGGAATATTAGTCTGTTATACAGGATGGAGACGGGGCCAGTTTTATTATGGGATATTAGTCTGTTGTACAGGATGGATACGGGGCCAGTTGTATTATGGGATATTAGTCTGTTGTACAGGATGGAGACGGGGCCAGTTGTATTATGGGATATTAGTCTGTTGTACAGGATGGAGACGGGGCCAGTTGTATTATGGGATATTAGTCTGTTGTACAGGATGGAGACGGGGCCTGTTGTATTATGGGATATCAGTCTGTTGTACAGGATGGAGACGGGGCCAGTTGTATTATGGGATATCAGTCTGTTGTACAGGATGGAGACGGGGCCAGTTGTATTATGGGATATCAGTCTGTTGTACAGGATGGAGACGGGGCCAGTTGTATTATGGGATATCAGTCTGTTATACAGGATGGAGACGGGGCCAGTTGTATTATGGGATATCAGTCTGTTATACAGGATGGAGACGGGGCCAGTTGTATTATGGGATATTAGTCTGTTGTACAGGATGGAGACGGGGCCAGTTGTATTATGGGATATTAGTCTGTTGTACAGGATGGAGACGGGGCCTGTTGTATTATGGGATATCAGTCTGTTGTACAGGATGGAGACGGGGCCAGTTGTATTATGGGATATTAGTGTGTTATACAGGATGGAGACGGGGCCAGATGTATTATGGGATATTAGTCTGTTATACAGGATGGAGACGGGGCCAGTTGTATTATGGGATATTAGTCTGTTATACAGGATGGAGACGGGGCCAGTTGTATTATGGGATATTAGTCTGTTATACAGGATGGAGACGGGGCCAGTTTTATTATGGGATATTAGTCTGTTGTACAGGATGGATACGGGGCCAGTTGTATTATGGGATATTAGTCTGTTGTACAGGATGGAGACGGGGCCAGTTGTATTATGGGATATCAGTCTGTTGTACAGGATGGAGACGGGGCCAGTTGTATTATGGGATATCAGTCTGTTGTACAGGATGGAGACGGGGCCAGTTGTATTATGGGATATCAGTCTGTTGTACAGGATGGAGACGGGGCCAGTTGTATTATGGGATATCAGTCTGTTGTACAGGATGGAGACGGGGCCAGTTGTATTATGGAATATTAGTCTGTTATACAGGATGGAGACGGGGCCAGTTTTATTATGGGATATTAGTCTGTTGTACAGGATGGATACGGGGCCAGTTGTATTATGGGATATTAGTCTGTTGTACAGGATGGAGACGGGGCCAGTTGTATTATGGGATATTAGTCTGTTGTACAGGATGGAGACGGGGCCAGTTGTATTATGGGATATTAGTCTGTTGTACAGGATGGAGACGGGGCCTGTTGTATTATGGGATATTAGTCTGTTATACAGGATGGAGACGGGGCCAGTTGTATTATGGAATATTAGTCTGTTATACAGGATGGAGACGGGGCCAGTTTTATTATGGGATATTAGTCTGTTGTACAGGATGGAGACGGGGCCAGTTGTATTATGGGATATTAGTCTGTTGTACAGGATGGAGACGGGGCCAGTTGTATTATGGGATATTAGTCTGTTGTACAGGATGGAGACGGGGCCAGTTGTATTATGGGATATTAGTCTGTTGTACAGGATGGAGACGGGGCCTGTTGTATTATGGGATATCAGTCTGTTGTACAGGATGGAGACGGGGCCAGTTGTATTATGGGATATCAGTCTGTTGTACAGGATGGAGACGGGGCCAGTTGTATTATGGGATATCAGTCTGTTGTACAGGATGGAGACGGGGCCAGTTGTATTATGGGATATCAGTCTGTTATACAGGATGGAGACGGGGCCAGTTGTATTATGGGATATCAGTCTGTTATACAGGATGGAGACGGGGCCAGTTGTATTATGGGATATTAGTCTGTTGTACAGGATGGAGACGGGGCCTGTTGTATTATGGGATATCAGTCTGTTGTACAGGATGGAGACGGGGCCAGTTGTATTATGGGATATTAGTGTGTTATACAGGATGGAGACGGGGCCAGATGTATTATGGGATATTAGTCTGTTATACAGGATGGAGACGGGGCCAGTTGTATTATGGGATATTAGTCTGTTATACAGGATGGAGACGGGGCCAGTTGTATTATGGGATATTAGTCTGTTATACAGGATGGAGACGGGGCCAGTTTTATTATGGGATATTAGTCTGTTGTACAGGATGGATACGGGGCCAGTTGTATTATGGGATATTAGTCTGTTGTACAGGATGGAGACGGGGCCAGTTGTATTATGGGATATCAGTCTGTTGTACAGGATGGAGACGGGGCCAGTTGTATTATGGGATATCAGTCTGTTGTACAGGATGGAGACGGGGCCAGTTGTATTATGGGATATTAGTCTGTTGTACAGGATGGAGACGGGGCCAGTTGTATTATGGGATATTAGTCTGTTGTACAGGATGGAGACGGGGCCAGTTGTATTATGGGATATTAGTCTGTTGTACAGGATGGAGACGGGGCCAGTTGTATTATGGGATATTAGTCTGTTGTACAGGATGGAGACGGGGCCAGTTGTATTATGGGATATTAGTCTGTTGTACAGGATGGAGACGGGGCCAGTTGTATTATGGGATATTAGTCTGTTGTACAGGATGGAGACGGGGCCAGTTGTATTATGGGATATTAGTCTGTTGTACAGGATGGAGACGGGGCCAGTTGTATTATGGGATATTAGTCTGTTGTACAGGATGGAGACGGGGCCAGTTGTATTATGGGATATTAGTCTGTTGTACAGGATGGAGACGGGGCCAGTTGTATTATGGGATATTAGTCTGTTGTACAGGATGGAGACGGGGCCTGTTGTATTATGGGATATTAGTCTGTTGTACAGGATGGAGACGGGGCCAGTTGTATTATGGGATATTAGTCTGTTGTACAGGATGGAGACGGGGCCAGTTGTATTATGGGATATTAGTCTGTTGTACAGGATGGAGACGGGGCCAGTTGTATTATGGGATATTAGTCTGTTATACAGGATGGAGACGGGGCCAGTTGTATTATGGGATATTAGTCTGTTATACAGGATGGAGACGGGGCCAGTTGTATTATGGGATATTAGTCTGTTATACAGGATGGAGACGGGGCCAGTTGTATTATGGGATATTAGTCTGTTATACAGGATGGAGACGGGGCCAGTTGTATTATGGGATATTAGTCTGTTATACAGGATGGAGACGGGGCCAGTTGTATTATGGGATATTAGTCTGTTATACAGGATGGAGACGGGGCCAGTTGTATTATGGGATATTAGTCTGTTGTACAGGATGGAGACGGGGCCAGTTGTATTATGGGATATTAGTCTGTTGTACAGGATGGAGACGGGGCCAGTTGTATTATGGGATATTAGTCTGTTGTACAGGATGGAGACGGGGCCAGTTGTATTATGGGATATTAGTCTGTTGTACAGGATGGAGACGGGGCCAGTTGTATTATGGGATATTAGTCTGTTGTACAGGATGGAGACGGGGCCAGTTGTATTATGGGATATTAGTCTGTTGTACAGGATGGAGACGGGGCCAGTTGTATTATGGGATATTAGTCTGTTGTACAGGATGGAGACGGGGCCAGTTGTATTATGGGATATTAGTCTGTTGTACAGGATGGAGACGGGGCCAGTTGTATTATGGGATATTAGTCTGTTGTACAGGATGGAGACGGGGCCAGTTGTATTATGGGATATTAGTCTGTTGTACAGGATGGAGACGGGGCCAGTTGTATTATGGGATATTAGTCTGTTGTACAGGATGGAGACGGGGCCAGTTGTATTATGGGATATTAGTCTGTTGTACAGGATGGAGACGGGGCCAGTTGTATTATGGGATATTAGTCTGTTGTACAGGATGGAGACGGGGCCAGATGTATTATGGGATTATTAGTCTGTTGTACAGGATGGAGACGGGGCCAGTTGTATTATGGGATATTAGTCTGTTGTACAGGATGGAGACGGGGCCAGTTGTATTATGGATATTAGTCTGTTGTACAGGATGGAGACGGGGCCAGTTGTATTATGGGATATTAGTCTGTTGTACAGGATGGAGACGGGGGCCAGTTGTATTATGGGATATCAGTCTGTTAGTACAGGATGGAGACGGGGCCAG
This sequence comes from Salmo salar, assembly GCF_965601325.2. NCBI lineage: Eukaryota > Metazoa > Chordata > Actinopteri > Salmoniformes > Salmonidae > Salmo > Salmo salar. The sequence goes on from NC_138293.1 coordinate 100,183,450, forward strand.
TTGTATTATGGGATATTAGTCTGTTATACAGGATGGAGACGGGGCCAGTTGTATTATGGGATATTAGTCTGTTATACAGGATGGAGACGGGGCCAGTTGTATTATGGGATATTAGTCTGTTGTACAGGATGGAGACGGGGCCAGTTGTATTATGGGATATTAGTCTGTTGTACAGGATGGAGACGGGGCCAGTTGTATTATGGGATATTAGTCTGTTGTACAGGATGGAGACGGGGCCAGTTGTATTATGGGATATTAGTCTGTTGTACAGGATGGAGACGGGGCCAGTTGTATTATGGGATATTAGTCTGTTGTACAGGATGGAGACGGGGCCAGTTGTATTATGGGATATTAGTCTGTTGTACAGGATGGAGACGGGGCCAGTTGTATTATGGGATATTAGTCTGTTGTACAGGATGGAGACGGGGCCAGTTGTATTATGGGATATTAGTCTGTTATACAGGATGGAGACGGGGCCAGTTGTATTATGGGATATTAGTCTGTTATACAGGATGGAGACGGGGCCAGTTGTATTATGGGATATTAGTCTGTTGTACAGGATGGAGACGGGGCCAGTTGTATTATGGGATATTAGTCTGTTGTACAGGATGGAGACGGGGCCAGTTGTATTATGGGATATTAGTCTGTTGTACAGGATGGAGACGGGGCCAGTTGTATTATGGGATATTAGTCTGTTGTACAGGATGGAGACGGGGCCAGTTGTATTATGGGATATTAGTCTGTTGTACAGGATGGAGACGGGGCCAGTTGTATTATGGGATATTAGTCTGTTGTACAGGATGGAGACGGGGCCAGTTGTATTATGGGATATTAGTCTGTTGTACAGGATGGAGACGGGGCCAGTTGTATTATGGGATATTAGTCTGTTATACAGGATGGAGACGGGGCCAGTTGTATTATGGGATATTAGTCTGTTATACAGGATGGAGACGGGGCCAGTTGTATTATGGGATATTAGTCTGTTGTACAGGATGGAGACGGGGCCAGTTGTATTATGGGATATTAGTCTGTTGTACAGGATGGAGACGGGGCCAGTTGTATTATGGGATATTAGTCTGTTGTACAGGATGGAGACGGGGCCAGTTGTATTATGGGATATTAGTCTGTTGTACAGGATGGAGACGGGGCCAGTTGTATTATGGGATATTAGTCTGTTGTACAGGATGGAGACGGGGCCAGTTGTATTATGGGATATTAGTCTGTTGTACAGGATGGAGACGGGGCCAGTTGTATTATGGGATATTAGTCTGTTGTACAGGATGGAGACGGGGCCAGTTGTATTATGGGATATTAGTCTGTTGTACAGGATGGAGACGGGGCCAGTTGTATTATGGGATATTAGTCTGTTGTACAGGATGGAGACGGGGCCAGTTGTATTATGGGATATTAGTCTGTTGTACAGGATGGAGACGGGGCCAGTTGTATTATGGGATATTAGTCTGTTGTACAGGATGGAGACGGGGCCAGTTGTATTATGGGATATTAGTCTGTTGTACAGGATGGAGACGGGGCCAGTTGTATTATGGGATATTAGTCTGTTGTACAGGATGGAGACGGGGCCAGTTGTATTATGGGATATTAGTCTGTTGTACAGGATGGAGACGGGGCCAGTTGTATTATGGGATATTAGTCTGTTGTACAGGATGGAGACGGGGCCAGTTGTATTATGGGATATTAGTCTGTTGTACAGGATGGAGACGGGGCCAGTTGTATTATGGGATATTAGTCTGTTGTACAGGATGGAGACGGGGCCAGTTGTATTATGGGATATTAGTCTGTTGTACAGGATGGAGACGGGGCCAGTTGTATTATGGGATATTAGTCTGTTGTACAGGATGGAGACGGGGCCAGTTGTATTATGGGATATTAGTCTGTTGTACAGGATGGAGACGGGGCCAGTTGTATTATGGGATATTAGTCTGTTGTACAGGATGGAGACGGGGCCAGTTGTATTATGGGATATTAGTCTGTTGTACAGGATGGAGACGGGGCCAGTTGTATTATGGGATATTAGTCTGTTGTACAGGATGGAGACGGGGCCAGTTGTATTATGGGATATTAGTCTGTTGTACAGGATGGAGACGGGGCCAGTTGTATTATGGGATATTAGTCTGTTGTACAGGATGGAGACGGGGCCTGTTGTATTATGGGATATTAGTCTGTTGTACAGGATGGAGACGGGGCCAGTTGTATTATGGGATATTAGTCTGTTGTACAGGATGGAGACGGGGCCTGTTGTATTATGGGATATCAGTCTGTTGTACAGGATGGAGACGGGGCCAGTTGTATTATGGGATATTAGTCTGTTGTACAGGATGGAGACGGGGCCAGTTGTATTATGGGATATTAGTCTGTTATACAGGATGGAGACGGGGCCAGTTGTATTATGGGATATTAGTCTGTTGTACAGGATGGAGACGGGGCCTGTTGTATTATGGGATATTAGTCTGTTATACAGGATGGAGACGGGGCCTGTTGTATTATGGGATATTAGTCTGTTATACAGGATGGAGACGGGGCCAGTTGTATTATGGGATATTAGTCTGTTGTACAGGATGGAGACGGGGCCAGTTGTATTATGGGATATTAGTCTGTTGTACAGGATGGAGACGGGGCCAGTTGTATTATGGGATATTAGTCTGTTGTACAGGATGGAGACGGGGCCAGTTGTATTATGGGATATTAGTCTGTTGTACAGGATGGAGACGGGGCCAGTTGTATTATGGGATATTAGTCTGTTGTACAGGATGGAGACGGGGCCAGTTGTATTATGGGATATTAGTCTGTTGTACAGGATGGAGACGGGGCCAGTTGTATTATGGGATATTAGTCTGTTGTACAGGATGGAGACGGGGCCAGTTGTATTATGGGATATTAGTCTGTTGTACAGGATGGAGACGGGGCCAGTTGTATTATGGGATATTAGTCTGTTGTACAGGATGGAGACGGGGCCAGTTGTATTATGGGATATTAGTCTGTTGTACAGGATGGAGACGGGGCCAGTTGTATTATGGGATATTAGTCTGTTGTACAGGATGGAGACGGGGCCAGTTGTATTATGGGATATTAGTCTGTTGTACAGGATGGAGACGGGGCCAGTTGTATTATGGGATATTAGTCTGTTGTACAGGATGGAGACGGGGCCAGTTGTATTATGGGATATTAGTCTGTTGTACAGGATGGAGACGGGGCCAGTTGTATTATGGGATATTAGTCTGTTGTACAGGATGGAGACGGGGCCAGTTGTATTATGGGATATTAGTCTGTTGTACAGGATGGAGACGGGGCCAGTTGTATTATGGGATATTAGTCTGTTGTACAGGATGGAGACGGGGCCAGTTGTATTATGGGATATTAGTCTGTTGTACAGGATGGAGACGGGGCCAGTTGTATTATGGGATATTAGTCTGTTGTACAGGATGGAGACGGGGCCAGTTGTATTATGGGATATTAGTCTGTTGTACAGGATGGAGACGGGGCCAGTTGTATTATGGGATATTAGTCTGTTGTACAGGATGGAGACGGGGCCAGTTGTATTATGGGATATTAGTCTGTTGTACAGGATGGAGACGGGGCCAGTTGTATTATGGGATATTAGTCTGTTGTACAGGATGGAGACGGGGCCAGTTGTATTATGGGATATTAGTCTGTTGTACAGGATGGAGACGGGGCCAGTTGTATTATGGGATATTAGTCTGTTGTACAGGATGGAGACGGGGCCAGTTGTATTATGGGATATTAGTCTGTTGTACAGGATGGAGACGGGGCCAGTTGTATTATGGGATATTAGTCTGTTGTACAGGATGGAGACGGGGCCAGTTGTATTATGGGATATTAGTCTGTTGTACAGGATGGAGACGGGGCCAGTTGTATTATGGGATATTAGTCTGTTGTACAGGATGGAGACGGGGCCAGTTGTATTATGGGATATTAGTCTGTTGTACAGGATGGAGACGGGGCCAGTTGTATTATGGGATATTAGTCTGTTGTACAGGATGGAGACGGGGCCAGTTGTATTATGGGATATTAGTCTGTTGTACAGGATGGAGACGGGGCCAGTTGTATTATGGGATATTAGTCTGTTGTACAGGATGGAGACGGGGCCAGTTGTATTATGGGATATTAGTCTGTTGTCCAGGATGGAGACGGGGCCAGTTGTATTATGGGATATTAGTCTGTTGTACAGGATGGAGACGGGGCCAGTTGTATTATGGGATATTAGTCTGTTGTACAGGATGGAGACGGGGCCAGTTGTATTATGGGATATTAGTCTGTTGTACAGGATGGAGACGGGGCCAGTTGTATTATGGGATATTAGTCTGTTGTACAGGATGGAGACGGGGCCAGTTGTATTATGGGATATTAGTCTGTTATACAGGATGGAGACGGGGCCAGTTGTATTATGGGATATTAGTCTGTTATACAGGATGGAGACGGGGCCAGTTGTATTATGGGATATTAGTCTGTTATACAGGATGGAGATGGGGCCAGTTGTATTATGAGATATTAGTCTGTTATACAGGATGGAGACGGGGCCAGTTGTATTATGGGATATTAGTCTGTTATACAGGATGGAGACGGGGCCAGTTGTATTATGGGATATTAGTCTGTTATACAGGATGGAGACGGGGCCAGTTGTATTATGGGATATTAGTCTGTTATACAGGATGGAGACGGGGCCAGTTGTATTATGGGATATTAGTCTGTTATACAGGATGGAGACGGGGCCAGTTGTATTATGGGATATTAGTCTGTTATACAGGATGGAGACGGGGCCAGTTGTATTATGGGATATTAGTCTGTTATACAGGATGGAGACGGGGCCAGTTGTATTATGGGATATTAGTCTGTTATACAGGATGGAGACGGGGCCAGTTGTATTATGGGATATTAGTCTGTTATACAGGATGGAGACGGGGCCAGTTGTATTATGGGATATTAGTCTGTTGTAAAGGATGGAGACGGGGCCAGTTGTATTATGGGATATTAGTCTGTTGTACAGGATGGAGACGGGGCCAGTTGTATTATGGGATATTAGTCTGTTGTAAAGGATGGAGACGGGGCCAGTTGTATTATGGGATATTAGTCTGTTGTACAGGATGGAGACGGGGCCAGTTGTATTATGGGATATTAGTCTTTTGTACAGGATGGAGACGGGGCCAGTTGTATTATGGGATATTAGTCTGTTGTACAAGATGGAGACGGGGCCAGTTGTATTATGGGATATTAGTCTGTTGTACAGGATGGAGACGGGGCCAGTTGTATTATGGGATATTAGTCTGTTGTACAGGATGGAGACGGGGCCAGTTGTATTATGGGATATTAGTCTGTTGTACAGGATGGAGACGGGGCCAGTTGTATTATGGGATATTAGTCTGTTGTACAGGATGTAGACGGGGCCAATTGTATTATGGGATATTAGTCTGTTGTACAGGATGGAGACGGGGCCAATTGTATTATGGGATATTAGTCTGTTGTCCAGGATGGAGACGGGGCCAGTTGTATTATGGGATATTAGTCTGTTGTACAGGATGGAGACGGGGCCAGTTGTATTATGGGATATTAGTCTGTTGTACAGGATGGAGACGGGGCCAGTTGTATTATGGGATATTAGTCTGTTGTACAGGATGGAGACGGGGCCTGTTGTATTATGGGATATTAGTCTGTTGTACAGGATGGAGACGGGGCCAGTTGTATTATGGGATATTAGTCTGTTGTACAGGATGGAGACGGGGCCAGTTGTATTATGGGATATTAGTCTGTTGTACAGGATGGAGACGGGGCCAGTTGTATTATGGGATATTAGTCTGTTGTACAGGATGGAGACGGGGCCAGTTGTATTATGGGATATTAGTCTGTTGTACAGGATGGAGACGGGGCCAGTTGTATTATGGGATATTAGTCTGTTGTACAGGATGGAGACGGGGCCAGTTGTATTATGGGATATTAGTCTGTTGTACAGGATGGAGACGGGGCCAGTTGTATTATGGGATATTAGTCTGTTGTACAGGATGGAGACGGGGCCAGTTGTATTATGGGATATTAGTCTGTTGTACAGGATGGAGACGGGGCCAGTTGTATTATGGGATATTAGTCTGTTGTACAGGATGGAGACGGGGCCAGTTGAATTATGGGATATTAGTCTGTTGTACAGGATGGAGACGGGGCCTGTTGTATTATGGGATATTAGTCTGTTGTCCAGGATGGAGACGGGGCCAGTTGTATTATGGGATATTAGTCTGTTGTACAGGATGGAGACGGGGCCAGTTGTATTATGGGATATTAGTCTGTTGTACAGGATGGAGACGGGGCCAGTTGTATTATGGGATATTAGTCTGTTGTACAGGATGGAGACGGGGCCAGTTGTATTATGGGATATTAGTCTGTTGTACAGGATGGAGACGGGGCCAGTTGTATTATGGGATATTAGTCTGTTGTACAGGATGGAGACGGGGCCTGTTGTATTATGGGATATTAGTCTGTTATACAGGATGGAGACGGGGCCTGTTGTATTATGGGATATTAGTCTGTTATACAGGATGGAGACGGGGCCAGTTGTATTATGGGATATTAGTCTGTTATACAGGATGGAGACGGGGCCAGTTGTATTATGGGATATTAGTCTGTTATACAGGATGGAGACGGGGCCAGTTGTATTATGGGATATTAGTCTGTTATACAGGATGGAGACGGGGCCAGTTGTATTATGGGATATTAGTCTGTTGTAAAGGATGGAGACGGGGCCAGTTGTATTATGGGATATTAGTCTGTTGTACAGGATAGAGACGGGGCCAGTTGTATTATGGGATATTAGTCTGTTGTACAGGATGGAGACGGGGCCAGTTGTATTATGGGATATTAGTCTGTTGTACAGGATGGAGACGGGGCCAGTTGTATTATGGGATATTAGTCTGTTGTACAGGATGGAGACGGGGCCAGTTGTATTATGGGATATTAGTCTGTTGTACAGGATGGAGACGGGGCCAGTTGTATTATGGGATATTAGTCTGTTGTACAGGATGGAGACGGGGCCAGTTGTATTATGGGATATTAGTCTGTTGTACAGGATGTAGACGGGGCCAATTGTATTATGGGATATTAGTCTGTTGTACAGGATGGAGACGGGGCCAATTGTATTATGGGATATTAGTCTGTTGTCCAGGATGGAGACGGGGCCAGTTGTATTATGGTATATTAGTCTGTTGTACAGGATGGAGACGGGGCCAGTTGTATTATGGGATATTAGTCTGTTGTACAGGATGGAGACGGGGCCAGTTGTATTATGGGATATTAGTCTGTTGTACAGGATGGAGACGGGGCCTGTTGTATTATGGGATATTAGTCTGTTGTACAGGATGGAGACGGGGCCAGTTGTATTATGGGATATTAGTCTGTTGTACAGGATGGAGACGGGGCCAGTTGTATTATGGGATATTAGTCTGTTATACAGGATGGAGACGGGGCCAGATGTATTATGGGATATTAGTCTGTTATACAGGATGGAGACGGGGCCTGTTGTATTATGGGATATTAGTCTGTTAAACAGGATGGAGACGGGGCCTGTTGTATTATGGGATATTAGTCTGTTATACAGGATGGAGACGGGGCCAGTTGTATTATGGGATATTAGTCTGTTGTACAGGATGGAGACGGGGCCAGTTGTATTATGGGATATTAGTCTGTTGTACAGGATGGAGACGGGGCCAGTTGTATTATGGGATATTAGTCTGTTGTACAGGATGGAGACGGGGCCTGTTGTATTATGGGATATCAGTCTGTTGTACAGGATGGAGACGGGGCCAGTTGTATTATGGGATATCAGTCTGTTGTACAGGATGGAGACTGGGCCAGTTGTATTATGGGATATCAGTCTGTTGTACAGGATGGAGACGGGGCCAGTTGTATTATGGGATATCAGTCTGTTATACAGGATGGAGACGGGGCCAGTTGTATTATGGGATATCAGTCTGTTATACAGGATGGAGACGGGGCCAGTTGTATTATGGGATATTAGTCTGTTGTACAGGATGGAGACGGGGCCAGTTGTATTATGGGATATTAGTCTGTTGTACAGGATGGAGACGGGGCCTGTTGTATTATGGGATATCAGTCTGTTGTACAGGATGGAGACGGGGCCAGTTGTATTATGGGATATTAGTCTGTTGTACAGGATGGAGACGGGGCCAGTTGTATTATGGGATATTAGTCTTTTATACAGGATGGAGACGGGGCCTGTTGTATTATGGGATATTAGTCTGTTATACAGGATGGAGACGGGGCCTGTTGTATTATGGGATATTAGTCTGTTATACAGGATGGAGACGGGGCCAGTTGTATTATGGGATATTAGTCTGTTATACAGGATGGAGACGGGGCCAGTTGTATTATGGGATATTAGTCTGTTATACAGGATGGAGACGGGGCCAGTTGTATTATGGGATATTAGTCTGTTATACAGGATGGAGACGGGGCCAGTTGTATTATGGGATATTAGTCTGTTGTAAAGGATGGAGACGGGGCCAGTTGTATTATGGGATATTAGTCTGTTGTACAGGATGGAGACGGGGCCAGTTGTATTATGGGATATTAGTCTGTTGTAAAGGATGGAGACGGGGCCAGTTGTATTATGGGATATTAGTCTGTTGTACAGGATGGAGACGGGGCCAGTTGTATTATGGGATATTAGTCTTTTGTACAGGATGGAGACGGGGCCAGTTGTATTATGGGATATTAGTCTGTTGTACAAGATGGAGACGGGGCCAGTTGTATTATGGGATATTAGTCTGTTGTACAGGATGGAGACGGGGCCAGTTGTATTATGGGATATTAGTCTGTTGTACAGGATGGAGACGGGGCCAGTTGTATTATGGGATATTAGTCTGTTGTACAGGATGGAGACGGGGCCAGTTGTATTATGGGATATTAGTCTGTTGTACAGGATGGAGACGGGGCCTGTTGTATTATGGGATATTAGTCTGTTAAACAGGATGGAGACGGGGCCAGTTGTATTATGGGATATTAGTCTGTTATACAGGATGGAGACGGGGCCAGTTGTATTATGGGATATTAGTCTGTTGTACAGGATGGAGACGGGGCCTGTTGTATTATGGGATATCAGTCTGTTGTACAGGATGGAGACGGGGCCAGTTGTATTATGGGATATCAGTCTGTTGTACAGGATGGAGACTGGGCCAGTTGTATTATGGGATATCAGTCTGTTGTACAGGATGGAGACGGGGCCAGTTGTATTATGGGATATCAGTCTGTTATACAGGATGGAGACGGGGCCAGTTGTATTATGGGATATCAGTCTGTTATACAGGATGGAGACGGGGCCAGTTGTATTATGGGATATTAGTCTGTTGTACAGGATGGAGACGGGGCCAGTTGTATTATGGGATATTAGTCTGTTGTACAGGATGGAGACGGGGCCTGTTGTATTATGGGATATCAGTCTGTTGTACAGGATGGAGACGGGGCCAGTTGTATTATGGGATATTAGTCTGTTGTACAGGATGGAGACGGGGCCAGTTGTATTATGGGATATTAGTCTGTTATACAGGATGGAGACGGGGCCTGTTGTATTATGGGATATTAGTCTGTTATACAGGATGGAGACGGGGCCTGTTGTATTATGGGATATTAGTCTGTTATACAGGATGGAGACGGGGCCAGTTGTATTATGGGATATTAGTCTGTTATACAGGATGGAGACGGGGCCAGTTGTATTATGGGATATTAGTCTGTTATACAGGATGGAGACGGGGCCAGTTGTATTATGGGATATTAGTCTGTTATACAGGATGGAGACGGGGCCAGTTGTATTATGGGATATTAGTCTGTTGTAAAGGATGGAGACGGGGCCAGTTGTATTATGGGATATTAGTCTGTTGTACAGGATGGAGACGGGGCCAGTTGTATTATGGGATATTAGTCTGTTGTAAAGGATGGAGACGGGGCCAGTTGTATTATGGGATATTAGTCTGTTGTACAGGATGGAGACGGGGCCAGTTGTATTATGGGATATTAGTCTTTTGTACAGGATGGAGACGGGGCCAGTTGTATTATGGGATATTAGTCTGTTGTACAAGATGGAGACGGGGCCAGTTGTATTATGGGATATTAGTCTGTTGTACAGGATGGAGACGGGGCCAGTTGTATTATGGGATATTAGTCTGTTGTACAGGATGGAGACGGGGCCAGTTGTATTATGGGATATTAGTCTGTTGTACAGGATGGAGACGGGGCCAGTTGTATTATGGGATATTAGTCTGTTGTACAGGATGTAGACGGGGCCAATTGTATTATGGGATATTAGTCTGTTGTACAGGATGGAGACGGGGCCAATTGTATTATGGGATATTAGTCTGTTGTCCAGGATGGAGACGGGGCCAGTTGTATTATGGGATATTAGTCTGTTGTACAGGATGGAGACGGGGCCAGTTGTATTATGGGATATTAGTCTGTTGTACAGGATGGAGACGGGGCCAGTTGTATTATGGGATATTAGTCTGTTGTACAGGATAGAGACGGGGCCTGTTGTATTATGGGATATTAGTCTGTTGTACAGGATGGAGACGGGGCCAGTTGTATTATGGGATATTAGTCTGTTGTACAGGATGGAGACGGGGCCAGTTGTATTATGGGATATTAGTCTGTTGTAAAGGATGGAGACGGGGCCAGTTGTATTATGGGATATTAGTCTGTTGTACAGGATGGAGACGGGGCCAGTTGTATTATGGGATATTAGTCTGTTGTAAAGGATGGAGACGGGGCCAGTTGTATTATGGGATATTAGTCTGTTGTACAGGATGGAGACGGGGCCAGTTGTATTATGGGATATTAGTCTTTTGTACAGGATGGAGACGGGGCCAGTTGTATTATGGGATATTAGTCTGTTGTACAAGATGGAGACGGGGCCAGTTGTATTATGGGATATTAGTCTGTTGTACAGGATGGAGACGGGGCCAGTTGTATTATGGGATATTAGTCTGTTGTACAGGATGGAGACGGGGCCAGTTGTATTATGGGATATTAGTCTGTTGTACAGGATGGAGACGGGGCCAGTTGTATTATGGGATATTAGTCTGTTGTACAGGATGTAGACGGGGCCAATTGTATTATGGGATATTAGTCTGTTGTACAGGATGGAGACGGGGCCAATTGTATTATGGGATATTAGTCTGTTGTCCAGGATGGAGACGGGGCCAGTTGTATTATGGGATATTAGTCTGTTGTACAGGATGGAGACGGGGCCAGTTGTATTATGGGATATTAGTCTGTTGTACAGGATGGAGACGGGGCCAGTTGTATTATGGGATATTAGTCTGTTGTACAGGATGGAGACGGGGCCTGTTGTATTATGGGATATTAGTCTGTTGTACAGGATGGAGACGGGGCCAGTTGTATTATGGGATATTAGTCTGTTGTACAGGATGGAGACGGGGCCAGTTGTATTATGGGATATTAGTCTGTTATACAGGATGGAGACGGGGCCAGATGTATTATGGGATATTAGTCTGTTATACAGGATGGAGACGGGGCCTGTTGTATTATGGGATATTAGTCTGTTAAACAGGATGGAGACGGGGCCTGTTGTATTATGGGATATTAGTCTGTTATACAGGATGGAGACGGGGCCAGTTGTATTATGGGATATTAGTCTGTTATACAGGATGGAGACGGGGCCAGTTGTATTATGGAATATTAGTCTGTTATACAGGATGGAGACGGGGCCAGTTTTATTATGGGATATTAGTCTGTTGTACAGGATGGATACGGGGCCAGTTGTATTATGGGATATTAGTCTGTTGTACAGGATGGAGACGGGGCCAGTTGTATTATGGGATATTAGTCTGTTGTACAGGATGGAGACGGGGCCAGTTGTATTATGGGATATTAGTCTGTTGTACAGGATGGAGACGGGGCCTGTTGTATTATGGGATATCAGTCTGTTGTACAGGATGGAGACGGGGCCAGTTGTATTATGGGATATCAGTCTGTTGTACAGGATGGAGACGGGGCCAGTTGTATTATGGGATATCAGTCTGTTGTACAGGATGGAGACGGGGCCAGTTGTATTATGGGATATCAGTCTGTTATACAGGATGGAGACGGGGCCAGTTGTATTATGGGATATCAGTCTGTTATACAGGATGGAGACGGGGCCAGTTGTATTATGGGATATTAGTCTGTTGTACAGGATGGAGACGGGGCCAGTTGTATTATGGGATATTAGTCTGTTGTACAGGATGGAGACGGGGCCTGTTGTATTATGGGATATCAGTCTGTTGTACAGGATGGAGACGGGGCCAGTTGTATTATGGGATATTAGTGTGTTATACAGGATGGAGACGGGGCCAGATGTATTATGGGATATTAGTCTGTTATACAGGATGGAGACGGGGCCAGTTGTATTATGGGATATTAGTCTGTTATACAGGATGGAGACGGGGCCAGTTGTATTATGGGATATTAGTCTGTTATACAGGATGGAGACGGGTCCAGTTTTATTATGGGATATTAGTCTGTTGTACAGGATGGATACGGGGCCAGTTGTATTATGGGATATTAGTCTGTTGTACAAGATGGAGACGGGGCCAGTTGTATTATGGGATATTAGTCTGTTGTACAGGATGGAGACGGGGCCAGTTGTATTATGGGATATTAGTCTGTTGTACAGGATGGAGACGGGGCCAGTTGTATTATGGGATATTAGTCTGTTGTACAGGATGGAGACGGGGCCAGTTGTATTATGGGATATTAGTCTGTTGTACAGGATGTAGACGGGGCCAATTGTATTATGGGATATTAGTCTGTTGTACAGGATGGAGACGGGGCCAATTGTATTATGGGATATTAGTCTGTTGTCCAGGATGGAGACGGGGCCAGTTGTATTATGGGATATTAGTCTGTTGTACAGGATGGAGACGGGGCCAGTTGTATTATGGGATATTAGTCTGTTGTACAGGATGGAGACGGGGCCAGTTGTATTATGGGATATTAGTCTGTTGTACAGGATGGAGACGGGGCCTGTTGTATTATGGGATATTAGTCTGTTGTACAGGATGGAGACGGGGCCAGTTGTATTATGGGATATTAGTCTGTTGTACAGGATGGAGACGGGGCCAGTTGTATTATGGGATATTAGTCTGTTATACAGGATGGAGACGGGGCCAGATGTATTATGGGATATTAGTCTGTTATACAGGATGGAGACGGGGCCTGTTGTATTATGGGATATTAGTCTGTTAAACAGGATGGAGACGGGGCCTGTTGTATTATGGGATATTAGTCTGTTATACAGGATGGAGACGGGGCCAGTTGTATTATGGGATATTAGTCTGTTATACAGGATGGAGACGGGGCCAGTTGTATTATGGAATATTAGTCTGTTATACAGGATGGAGACGGGGCCAGTTTTATTATGGGATATTAGTCTGTTGTACAGGATGGATACGGGGCCAGTTGTATTATGGGATATTAGTCTGTTGTACAGGATGGAGACGGGGCCAGTTGTATTATGGGATATTAGTCTGTTGTACAGGATGGAGACGGGGCCAGTTGTATTATGGGATATTAGTCTGTTGTACAGGATGGAGACGGGGCCTGTTGTATTATGGGATATCAGTCTGTTGTACAGGATGGAGACGGGGCCAGTTGTATTATGGGATATCAGTCTGTTGTACAGGATGGAGACGGGGCCAGTTGTATTATGGGATATCAGTCTGTTGTACAGGATGGAGACGGGGCCAGTTGTATTATGGGATATCAGTCTGTTATACAGGATGGAGACGGGGCCAGTTGTATTATGGGATATCAGTCTGTTATACAGGATGGAGACGGGGCCAGTTGTATTATGGGATATTAGTCTGTTGTACAGGATGGAGACGGGGCCAGTTGTATTATGGGATATTAGTCTGTTGTACAGGATGGAGACGGGGCCTGTTGTATTATGGGATATCAGTCTGTTGTACAGGATGGAGACGGGGCCAGTTGTATTATGGGATATTAGTGTGTTATACAGGATGGAGACGGGGCCAGATGTATTATGGGATATTAGTCTGTTATACAGGATGGAGACGGGGCCAGTTGTATTATGGGATATTAGTCTGTTATACAGGATGGAGACGGGGCCAGTTGTATTATGGGATATTAGTCTGTTATACAGGATGGAGACGGGGCCAGTTTTATTATGGGATATTAGTCTGTTGTACAGGATGGATACGGGGCCAGTTGTATTATGGGATATTAGTCTGTTGTACAGGATGGAGACGGGGCCAGTTGTATTATGGGATATCAGTCTGTTGTACAGGATGGAGACGGGGCCAGTTGTATTATGGGATATCAGTCTGTTGTACAGGATGGAGACGGGGCCAGTTGTATTATGGGATATCAGTCTGTTGTACAGGATGGAGACGGGGCCAGTTGTATTATGGGATATCAGTCTGTTGTACAGGATGGAGACGGGGCCAGTTGTATTGTGGGATATTAGTCTGTTGTACAGGATGGAGACGGGGCCAGTTGTATTATGGGATATTAGTCTGTTGTACAGGATGGAGACGGGGCCAGTTGTATTATGGGATATTAGTCTGTTGTACAGGATGGAGACGGGGCCAGTTGTATTATGGGATATTAGTCTGTTGTACAGGATGGAGACGGGGCCAGTTGTATTATGGGATATTAGTCTGTTGTACAGGATGGAGACGGGGCCAGTTGTATTATGGGATATTAGTCTGTTGTACAGGATGGAGACGGGGCCAGTTGTATTATGGGATATTAGTCTGTTGTACAGGATGGAGACGGGGCCAGTTGTATTATGGGATATTAGTCTGTTGTACAGGATGGAGACGGGGCCAGTTGTATTATGGGATATTAGTCTGTTGTACAGGATGGAGACGGGGCCAGTTGTATTATGGGATATTAGTCTGTTGTACAGGATGGAGACGGGGCCAGTTGTATTATGGGATATTAGTCTGTTGTACAGGATGGAGACGGGGCCAGTTGTATTATGGGATATTAGTCTGTTGTACAGGATGGAGACGGGGCCAGTTGTATTATGGGATATTAGTCTGTTGTACAGGATGGAGACGGGGCCAGTTGTATTATGGGATATTAGTCTGTTGTACAGGATGGAGACGGGGCCAGTTGTATTATGGGATATTAGTCTGTTGTACAGGATGGAGACGGGGCCAGTTGTATTATGGGATATTAGTCTGTTATACAGGATGGAGACGGGGCCAGTTGTATTATGGGATATTAGTCTGTTATACAGGATGGAGACGGGGCCAGTTGTATTATGGGATATTAGTCTGTTATACAGGATGGAGACGGGGCCAGTTGTATTATGGGATATTAGTCTGTTGTACAGGATGGAGACGGGGCCAGTTGTATTATGGGATATTAGTCTGTTGTACAGGATGGAGACGGGGCCAGTTGTATTATGGGATATTAGTCTGTTGTACAGGATGGAGACGGGGCCAGTTGTATTATGGGATATTAGTCTGTTGTACAGGATGGAGACGGGGCCAGTTGTATTATGGGATATTAGTCTGTTGTACAGGATGGAGACGGGGCCAGTTGTATTATGGGATATTAGTCTGTTGTACAGGATGGAGACGGGGCCAGTTGTATTATGGGATATTAGTCTGTTGTACAGGATGGAGACGGGGCCAGTTGTATTATGGGATATTAGTCTGTTGTACAGGATGGAGACGGGGCCAGTTGTATTATGGGATATTAGTCTGTTATACAGGATGGAGACGGGGCCAGTTGTATTATGGGATATTAGTCTGTTGTACAGGATGGAGACGGGGCCAGTTGTATTATGGGATATTAGTCTGTTGTACAGGATGGAGACGGGGCCAGTTGTATTATGGGATATTAGTCTGTTGTACAGGATGGAGACGGGGCCAGTTGTATTATGGGATATTAGTCTGTTGTACAGGATGGAGACGGGGCCAGTTGTATTATGGGATATTAGTCTGTTGTACAGGATGGAGACGGGGCCAGTTGTATTATGGGATATTAGTCTGTTGTACAGGATGGAGACGGGGCCAGTTGTATTATGGGATATTAGTCTGTTGTACAGGATGGAGACGGGGCCAGTTGTATTATGGGATATTAGTCTGTTGTACAGGATGGAGACGGGGCCAGTTGTATTATGGGATATTAGTCTGTTGTACAGGATGGAGACGGGGCCAGTTGTATTATGGGATATTAGTCTGTTATACAGGATGGAGACGGGGCCAGTTGTATTATGGGATATTAGTCTGTTATACAGGATGGAGACGGGGCCAGTTGTATTATGGGATATTAGTCTGTTGTACAGGATGGAGACGGGGCCAGTTGTATTATGGGATATTAGTCTGTTGTACAGGATGGAGACGGGGCCAGTTGTATTATGGGATATTAGTCTGTTGTACAGGATGGAGACGGGGCCAGTTGTATTATGGGATATTAGTCTGTTGTACAGGATGGAGACGGGGCCAGTTGTATTATGGGATATTAGTCTGTTGTACAGGATGGAGACGGGGCCAGTTGTATTATGGGATATTAGTCTGTTGTACAGGATGGAGACGGGGCCAGTTGTATTATGGGATATTAGTCTGTTGTACAGGATGGAGACGGGGCCAGTTGTATTATGGGATATTAGTCTGTTGTACAGGATGGAGACGGGGCCAGTTGTATTATGGGATATTAGTCTGTTGTACAGGATGGAGACGGGGCCAGTTGTATTATGGGATATTAGTCTGTTGTACAGGATGGAGACGGGGCCAGTTGTATTATGGGATATTAGTCTGTTGTACAGGATGGAGACGGGGCCAGTTGTATTATGGGATATTAGTCTGTTGTACAGGATGGAGACGGGGCCAGTTGTATTATGGGATATTAGTCTGTTGTACAGGATGGAGACGGGGCCAGTTGTATTATGGGATATTAGTCTGTTGTACAGGATGGAGACGGGGCCAGTTGTATTATGGGATATTAGTCTGTTGTACAGGATGGAGACGGGGCCAGTTGTATTATGGGATATTAGTCTGTTGTACAGGATGGAGACGGGGCCAGTTGTATTATGGGATATTAGTCTGTTGTACAGGATGGAGACGGGGCCAGTTGTATTATGGGATATTAGTCTGTTGTACAGGATGGAGACGGGGCCAGTTGTATTATGGGATATTAGTCTGTTGTACAGGATGGAGACGGGGCCAGTTGTATTATGGGATATTAGTCTGTTGTACAGGATGGAGACGGGGCCAGTTGTATTATGGGATATTAGTCTGTTGTACAGGATGGAGACGGGGCCAGTTGTATTATGGGATATTAGTCTGTTGTACAGGATGGAGACGGGGCCAGTTGTATTATGGGATATTAGTCTGTTGTACAGGATGGAGACGGGGCCAGTTGTATTATGGGATATTAGTCTGTTGTACAGGATGGAGACGGGGCCAGTTGTATTATGGGATATTAGTCTGTTGTACAGGATGGAGACGGGGCCAGTTGTATTATGGGATATTAGTCTGTTGTACAGGATGGAGACGGGGCCAGTTGTATTATGGGATATTAGTCTGTTGTACAGGATGGAGACGGGGCCAGTTGTATTATGGGATATTAGTCTGTTGTACAGGATGGAGACGGGGCCAGTTGTATTATGGGATATTAGTCTGTTGTACAGGATGGAGACGGGGCCAGTTGTATTATGGGATATTAGTCTGTTGTACAGGATGGAGACGGGGCCAGTTGTATTATGGGATATTAGTCTGTTGTACAGGATGGAGACGGGGCCAGTTGTATTATGGGATATTAGTCTGTTGTACAGGATGGAGACGGGGCCAGTTGTATTATGGGATATTAGTCTGTTGTACAGGATGGAGACGGGGCCAGTTGTATTATGGGATATTAGTCTGTTGTACAGGATGGAGACGGGGCCAGTTGTATTATGGGATATTAGTCTGTTGTACAGGATGGAGACGGGGCCAGTTGTATTATGGGATATTAGTCTGTTGTACAGGATGGAGACGGGGCCAGTTGTATTATGGGATATTAGTCTGTTGTACAGGATGGAGACGGGGCCAGTTGTATTATGGGATATTAGTCTGTTATACAGGATGGAGACGGGGCCAGTTGTATTATGGGATATTAGTCTGTTATACAGGATGGAGACGGGGCCAGTTGTATTATGGGATATTAGTCTGTTGTACAGGATGGAGACGGGGCCAGTTGTATTATGGGATATTAGTCTGTTGTACAGGATGGAGACGGGGCCTGTTGTATTATGGGATATTAGTCTGTTGTACAGGATGGAGACGGGGCCAGTTGTATTATGGGATATTAGTCTGTTGTACAGGATGGAGACGGGGCCAGTTGTATTATGGGATATTAGTCTGTTGTACAGGATGGAGACGGGGCCAGTTGTATTATGGGATATTAGTCTGTTATACAGGATGGAGACGGGGCCAGTTGTATTATGGGATATTAGTCTGTTATACAGGATGGAGACGGGGCCAGTTGTATTATGGGATATTAGTCTGTTGTACAGGATGGAGACGGGGCCAGTTGTATTATGGGATATTAGTCTGTTGTACAGGATGGAGACGGGGCCAGTTGTATTATGGGATATTAGTCTGTTGTACAGGATGGAGACGGGGCCAATTGTATTATGGGATATTAGTCTGTTGTACAGGATGGAGACGGGGCCAGTTGTATTATGGGATATTAGTCTGTTGTACAGGATGGAGACGGGGCCAGTTGTATTATGGGATATTAGTCTGTTGTACAGGATGGAGACGGGGCCAGTTGTATTATGGGATATTAGTCTGTTGTACAGGATGGAGACGGGGCCAGTTGTATTATGGGATATTAGTCTGTTGTACAGGATGGAGACGGGGCCAGTTGTATTATGGGATATTAGTCTGTTGTACAGGATGGAGACGGGGCCAGTTGTATTATGGGATATTAGTCTGTTGTACAGGATGGAGACGGGGCCAGTTGTATTATGGGATATTAGTCTGTTATACAGGATGGAGACGGGGCCAGTTGTATTATGGGATATTAGTCTGTTATACAGGATGGAGACGGGGCCTGTTGTATTATGGGATATTAGTCTGTTATACAGGATGGAGACGGGGCCAGTTGTATTATGGGATATTAGTCTGTTATACAGGATGGAGACGGGGCCAGTTGTATTATGGGATATTAGTCTGTTATACAGGATGGAGACGGGGCCAGTTGTATTATGGGATATTAGTCTGTTGTACAGGATGGAGACGGGGCCAGTTGTATTATGGGATATTAGTCTGTTGTACAGGATGGAGACGGGGCCAGTTGTATTATGGGATATTAGTCTGTTGTACAGGATGGAGACGGGGCCAGTTGTATTATGGGATATTAGTCTGTTGTACAGGATGGAGACGGGGCCAGTTGTATTATGGGATATCAGTCTGTTGTACAGGATGGAGACGGGGCCAGTTGTATTATGGGATATCAGTCTGTTGTACAGGATGGAGACGGGGCCAGTTGTATTATGGGATATCAGTCTGTTGTACAGGATGGAGACGGGGCCAGTTGTATTATGGGATATCAGTCTGTTATACAGGATGGAGACGGGGCCAGTTGTATTATGGGATATCAGTCTGTTATACAGGATGGAGACGGGGCCAGTTGTATTATGGGATATTAGTCTGTTGTACAGGATGGAGACGGGGCCAGTTGTATTATGGGATATTAGTCTGTTGTACAGGATGGAGACGGGGCCTGTTGTATTATGGGATATCAGTCTGTTGTACAGGATGGAGACGGGGCCAGTTGTATTATGGGATATCAGTCTGTTGTACAGGATGGAGACGGGGCCAGTTGTATTATGGGATATCAGTCTGTTGTACAGGATGAAGACGGGGCCAGTTGTATTATGGGATATCAGTCTGTTGTACAGGATGGAGACGGGGCCAGTTGTATTATGGGATATCAGTCTGTTGTACAGGATGGAGACGGGGCCAGTTGTATTATGGGATATCAGTCTGTTGTACAGGATGGAGACGGGGCCAGTTGTATTATGGGATATCAGTCTGTTGTACAGGATGGAGACGGGGCCAGTTGTATTATGGGATATCAGTCTGTTATACAGGATGGAGACGGGGCCAGTTGTATTATGGGATATTAGTCTGTTGTACAGGATGGAGACGGGGCCAGTTGTATTATGGGATATTAGTCTGTTGTACAGGATGGAGACGGGGCCAGTTGTATTATGGGATATTAGTCTGTTGTACAGGATGGAGACGGGGCCAGTTGTATTATGGGATATTAGTCTGTTGTACAGGATGGAGACGGGGCCAGTTGTATTATGGGATATTAGTCTGTTGTACAGGATGGAGACGGGGCCAGTTGTATTATGGGATATTAGTCTGTTGTACAGGATGGAGACGGGGCCAGTTGTATTATGGGATATTAGTCTGTTGTACAGGATGGAGACGGGGCCAGTTGTATTATGGGATATTAGTCTGTTGTACAGGATGAGGACGGGGCCAGTTGTATTATGGGATATTAGTCTGTTGTACAGGATGGAGACGGGGCCAGTTGTATTATGGGATATTAGTCTGTTGTACAGGATGGAGACGGGGCCAGTTGTATTATGGGATATTAGTCTGTTGTACAGGATGGAGACGGGGCCAGTTGAATTATGGGATATTAGTCTGTTGTACAGGATGGAGACGGGGCCTGTTGTATTATGGGATATTAGTCTGTTGTCCAGGATGGAGACGGGGCCAGTTGTATTATGGGATATTAGTCTGTTGTACAGGATGGAGACGGGGCCAGTTGTATTATAGGATATTAGTCTGTTGTACAGGATGGAGACGGGGCCAGTTGTATTATTGGATATTAGTCTGTTGTACAGGATGGAGACGGGGCCAGTTGTATTATGGGATATTAGTCTGTTGTACAGGATGGAGACGGGGCCAGATGTATTATGGGATATTAGTCTGTTATACAGGATGGAGACGGGGCTTGTTGTATTGTGGGATATTAGTCTGTTAAACAGGATGAAGACGGGGCCTGTTGTATTATGGGATATTAGTCTGTTATACAGGATGGAGACGGGGCCAGTTGTATTATGGGATATTAGTCTGTTGTACAGGATGGAGACGGGGCCAGATGTATTATGGGATATTAGTCTGTTATACAGGATGGAGACGGGGCTTGTTGTATTATGGGATATTAGTCTGTTAAACAGGATGAAGACGGGGCCTGTTGTATTATGGGATATTAGTCTGTTATACAGGATGGAGACGGGGCCAGTTGTATTATGGGATATTAGTCTGTTATACAGGATGGAGACGGGGCCAGTTGTATTATGGGATATTAGTCTGTTATACAGGATGGAGACGGGGCCAGTTTTATTATGGGATATTAGTCTGTTGTACAGGATGGATACGGGGCCAGTTGTATTATGGGATATTAGTCTGTTGTACAGGATGGAGACGGGGCCAGTTGTATTATGGGATATTAGTCTGTTGTACAGGATGGAGACGGGGCCAGTTGTATTATGGGATATTAGTCTGTTGTACAGGATGGAGACGGGGCCAGTTGTATTATGGGATATTAGTCTGTTATACAGGATGGAGACGGGGCTAATTGTATTATGGGATATTAGTCTGTTGTACAGGATGGAGACGGGGCCAGTTGTATTATGGGATATTAGTCTGTTGTCCAGGATGGAGACGGGGCCAGTTGTATTATGGGATATTAGTCTGTTATACAGGATGGAGACGGGGCCAGTTGTATTATGGGATATTAGTCTGTTGTACAGGATGGAGACGGGGCCAGTTGTATTATGGGATATTAGTCTGTTGTACAGGATGGAGACGGGGCCAGTTGTATTATGGGATATTAGTCTGTTGTACAGGATGGAGACGGGGCCAGTTGTATTATGGGATATTAGTCTGTTGTACAGGATGGAGACGGGGCCAGTTGTATTATGGGATATTAGTCTGTTGTACAGGATGGAGACGGGGCCAATTGTATTATGTGATATTAGTCTGTTGTACAGGATGGAGACGGGGCCAGTTGTATTATGGGATATTAGTCTGTTGTCCAGGATGGAGACGGGGCCAGTTGTATTATGGGATATTAGTCTGTTGTACAGGATGGAGACGGGGCCAGTTGTATTATGGGATATTAGTCTGTTGTACAGGATGGAGACGGGGCCAGTTGTATTATGGGATATTAGTCTGTTGTACAGGATGGAGACGGGGCCAGTTGTATTATGGGATATTAGTCTGTTGTACAGGATGGAGACGGGGCCAGTTGTATTATGGGATATTAGTCTGTTGTACAGGATGGAGACGGGGCCAGTTGTATTATGGGATATTAGTCTGTTGTACAGGATGGAGACGGGGCCAGTTGTATTATGGGATATTAGTCTGTTGTACAGGATGGAGACGGGGCCAGTTGTATTATGGGATATTAGTCTGTTGTACAGGATGGAGACGGGGCCAGTTGTATTATGGGATATTAGTCTGTTGTACAGGATGAGGACGGGGCCAGTTGTATTATGGGATATTAGTCTGTTGTACAGGATGGAGACGGGGCCAGTTGTATTATGGGATATTAGTCTGTTGTACAGGATGGAGACGGGGCCAGTTGTATTATGGGATATTAGTCTGTTGTACAGGATGGAGACGGGGCCAGTTGAATTATGGGATATTAGTCTGTTGTACAGGATGGAGACGGGGCCTGTTGTATTATGGGATATTAGTCTGTTGTCCAGGATGGAGACGGGGCCAGTTGTATTATGGGATATTAGTCTGTTGTACAGGATGGAGACGGGGCCAGTTGTATTATAGGATATTAGTCTGTTGTACAGGATGGAGACGGGGCCAGTTGTATTATTGGATATTAGTCTGTTGTACAGGATGGAGACGGGGCCAGTTGTATTATGGGATATTAGTCTGTTGTACAGGATGGAGACGGGGCCAGATGTATTATGGGATATTAGTCTGTTATACAGGATGGAGACGGGGCTTGTTGTATTATGGGATATTAGTCTGTTAAACAGGATGAAGACGGGGCCTGTTGTATTATGGGATATTAGTCTGTTGTCCAGGATGGAGACGGGGCCAGATGTATTATGGGATATTAGTCTGTTATACAGGATGGAGTTGGGGCCTGTTGTATTATGGGATATTAGTCTGTTAAACAGGATGGGGACGGGGCCTGTTGTATTATGGGATATTAGTCTGTTATACAGGATGGAGACGGGGCCAGTTGTATTATGGGATATTAGTCTGTTATACAGGATGGAGACGGGGCCAGTTGTATTATGGGATATTAGTCTGTTATACAGGATGGAGACGGGGCCAGTTTTATTATGGGA
This sequence comes from Salmo salar, assembly GCF_965601325.2. Lineage (NCBI taxonomy): Eukaryota > Metazoa > Chordata > Actinopteri > Salmoniformes > Salmonidae > Salmo > Salmo salar. The sequence continues at coordinate 100,206,839 of NC_138293.1, forward strand.
TATTAGTCTGTTGTACAGGATGGATACGGGGCCAGTTGTATTATGGGATATTAGTCTGTTGTACAGGATGGAGACGGGGCCAGTTGTATTATGGGATATTAGTCTGTTGTACAGGATGGAGACGGGGCCAGTTGTATTATGGGATATTAGTCTGTTGTACAGGATGGAGACGGGGCCTGTTGTATTATGGGATATCAGTCTGTTGTACAGGATGGAGACGGGGCCAGTTGTATTATGGGATATCAGTCTGTTGTACAGGATGGAGACGGGGCCAGTTGTATTATGGGATATCAGTCTGTTGTACAGGATGGAGACGGGGCCAGTTGTATTATGGGATATCAGTCTGTTATACAGGATGGAGAAGGGGCCAGTTGTATTATGGGATATTAGTCTGTTGTACAGGATGGAGACGGGGCCAGTTGTATTATGGGATATTAGTCTGTTGTACAGGATGGAGACGGGGCCAGTTGTATTATGGGATATTAGTCTGTTATACAGGATGGAGACGGGGCCAGTTGTATTATGGGATATTAGTCTGTTGTACAGGATGGAGACGGGGCCTGTTGTATTATGGGATATTAGTCTGTTGTACAGGATGGAGACGGGGCCAGTTGTATTATGGGATATTAGTCTGTTATACAGGATGGAGACGGGGCCAGTTGTATTATGGGATATTAGTCTGTTATACAGGATGGAGATGGAGCCAGTTGTATTATGGGATATTAGTCTGTTATACAGGATGGAGACGGGGCCAGTTGTATTATGGGATATTAGTCTGTTATACAGGATGGAGACGGGGCCAGTTGTATTATGGGATATTAGTCTGTTGTACAGGATGGAGACGGGGCCAGTTGTATTATGGGATATTAGTCTGTTGTACAGGATGGAGACGGGGCCTGTTGTATTATGGGATATTAGTCTGTTGTCCAGGATGGAGACGGGGCCAGTTGTATTATGGGATATTAGTCTGTTGTAATGGATGGAGACGGGGCCAGTTGTATTATAGGATATTAGTCTGTTGTACAGGATGGAGACGGGGCCAGTTGTATTATGGGATATTAGTCTGTTGTACAGGATGGAGACGGGGCCAGTTGTATTATGGGATATTAGTCTGTTGTACAGGATGGAGACGGGGCCAGTTATATTATGGGATATTAGTCTGTTGTACAGGATGGAGACGGGGCCAGTTGTATTATGGGATATTAGTCTGTTGTACAGGATGGAGACGGGGCCTGTTGTATTATGGGATATTAGTCTGTTGTACAGGATGGAGACGGGGCCAGTTGTATTATGGGATATTAGTCTGTTGTACAGGATGGAGACGGGGCCAGTTGTATTATGGGATATTAGTCTGTTGTACAGGATGTAGACGGGGCCAATTGTATTATGGGATATTAGTCTGTTGTACAGGATGGAGACGGGGCCAATTGTATTATGGGATATTAGTCTGTTGTCCAGGATGGAGACGGGGCCAGTTGTATTACGGGATATTAGTCTGTTGTACAGGATGGAGACGGGGCCAGTTGTATTACGGGATATTAGTCTGTTGTACTTGATGGAGACGGGGCCAGTTGTATTATGGGATATTAGTCTGTTGTACAGGATGGAGACGGGGCCAGTTGTATTATGGGATATTAGTCTGTTGTACAGGATGGAGACGGGGCCAGTTGTATTATGGGATATTAGTCTGTTGTACAGGATGGAGACGGGGCCAGTTGTATTATGGGATATTAGTCTGTTGTACAGGATGGAGACGGGGCCAGTTGTATTATGGGATATTAGTCTGTTGTACAGGATGGAGACGGGGCCTGTTGTATTATGGGATATTAGTCTGTTGTACAGGATGGAGACGGGGCCAGTTGTATTATGGGATATTAGTCTGTTGTACAGGATGGAGACGGGGCCAGTTTTATTATGGGATATTAGTCTGTTGTACAGGATGGAGACGGGGCCAGTTGTATTATGGGATATTAGTCTGTTGTACAGGATGGAGAAGGGACCAGTTGAATTATGGGATATTAGTCTGTTGTACAGGATGGAGACGGGGCCTGTTGTATTATGGGATATTAGTCTGTTGTCCAGGATGGAGACGGGGCCAGTTGTATTATGGGATATTAGTCTGTTGTACAGGATGGAGACGGGGCCAGTTGTATTATGGGATATTAGTCTGTTGTACAGGATGGAGACGGGGCCAGTTGTATTATGGGATATTAGTCTGTTGTACAGGATGGAGACGGGGCCAGTTGTATTATGGGATATTAGTCTGTTGTACAGGATGGAGACGGGGCCAGTTGTATTATGGGATATTAGTCTGTTGTACAGGATGGAGACGGGGCCAGTTGTATTATGGGATATTAGTCTGTTGTACAGGATGGAGACGGGGCCAGTTGTATTATGGGATATTAGTCTGTTGTACAGGATGGAGACGGGGCCTGTTGTATTATGGGATATTAGTCTGTTGTACAGGATGGAGACGGGGCCAGTTGTATTATGGGATATTAGTCTGTTGTACAGGATGGAGACGGGGCCAGTTGTATTATGGGATATTAGTCTGTTATACAGGATGGAGACGGGGCCAGATGTATTATGGGATATTAGTCTGTTATACAGGATGGAGTTGGGGCCTGTTGTATTATGGGATATTAGTCTGTTAAACAGGATGGGGACGGGGCCTGTTGTATTATGGGATATTAGTCTGTTATACAGGATGGAGACGGGGCCAGTTGTATTATGGGATATTAGTCTGTTATACAGGATGGAGACGGGGCCAGTTGTGTTATGGGATATTAGTCTGTTATACAGGATGGAGACGGGGCCAGTTTTATTATGGGATATTAGTCTGTTGTACAGGATGGATACGGGGCCAGTTGTATTGTGGGATATTAGTCTGTTGTACAGGATGGAGACGGGGCCAGTTGTATTATGGGATATTAGTCTGTTGTACAGGATGGAGACGGGGCCTGTTGTATTATGGGATATTAGTCTGTTGTACAGGATGGAGACGGGGCCAGTTGTATTATGGGATATTAGTCTGTTGTACAGGATGGAGACGGGGCCAGTTGTATTATGGGATATTAGTCTGTTGTACAGGATGGAGACGGGGCCTGTTGTATTATGGGATATTAGTCTGTTGTACAGGATGGAGACGGGGCCAGTTGTATTATGGGATATTAGTCTGTTGTACAGGATGGAGACGGGGCCAGTTGTATTATGGGATATTAGTCTGTTGTACAGGATGGAGACGGGGCCAGTTGTATTATGGGATATTAGTCTGTTGTACAGGATGGAGACGGGGCCAGTTGTATTATGGGATATTAGTCTGTTGTACAGGATGGAGACGGGGCCTGTTGTATTATGGGATATTAGTCTGTTGTACAGGATGGAGACGGGGCCAGTTGTATTATGGGATATTAGTCTGTTGTACAGGATGGAGACGGGGCCAGTTGTATTATGGGATATTAGTCTGTTATACAGGATGGAGACGGGGCCAGATGTATTATGGGATATTAGTCTGTTATACAGGATGGAGTTGGGGCCTGTTGTATTATGGGATATTAGTCTGTTAAACAGGATGGGGACGGGGCCTGTTGTATTATGGGATATTAGTCTGTTATACAGGATGGAGACGGGGCCAGTTGTATTATGGGATATTAGTCTGTTATACAGGATGGAGACGGGGCCAGTTGTATTATGGGATATTAGTCTGTTATACAGGATGGAGACGGGGCCAGTTTTATTATGGGATATTAGTCTGTTGTACAGGATGGATACGGGGCCAGTTGTATTATGGGATATTAGTCTGTTGTACAGGATGGAGACGGGGCCAGTTGTATTATGGGATATTAGTCTGTTGTACAGGATGGAGACGGGGCCTGTTGTATTATGGGATATTAGTCTGTTGTACAGGATGGAGACGGGGCCAGTTGTATTATGGGATATTAGTCTGTTGTACAGGATGGAGACGGGGCCAGTTGTATTATGGGATATTAGTCTGTTGTACAGGATGGAGACGGGGCCTGTTGTATTATGGGATATTAGTCTGTTGTACAGGATGGAGACGGGGCCAGTTGTATTATGTGATATTAGTCTGTTGTACAGGATGGAGACGGGGCCAGTTGTATTATGGGATATTAGTCTGTTGTACAGGATGGAGACGGGGCCAGTTGTATTATGGGATATTAGTCTGTTGTACAGGATGGAGACGGGACCAGTTGAATTATGGGATATTAGTCTGTTGTACAGGATGGAGACGGGGCCTGTTGTATTATGGGATATTAGTCTGTTGTCCAGGATGGAGACGGGGCCAGTTGTATTATGGGATATTAGTCTGTTGTACAGGATGGAGACGGGGCCAGTTGTATTATGGGATATTAGTCTGTTGTACAGGATGGAGACGGGGCCAGTTGTATTATGGGATATTAGTCTGTTGTACAGGATGGAGACGGGGCCAGTTGTATTATGGGATATTAGTCTGTTGTACAGGATGGAGACGGGGCCAGTTGTATTATGGGATATTAGTCTGTTGTACAGGATGGAGACGGGGCCAGTTGTATTATGGGATATTAGTCTGTTGTACAGGATGGAGACGGGGCCAGTTGTATTATGGGATATTAGTCTGTTGTACAGGATGGAGACGGGGCCTGTTGTATTATGGGATATTAGTCTGTTGTACAGGATGGAGACGGGGCCAGTTGTATTATGGGATATTAGTCTGTTGTACAGGATGGAGACGGGGCCAGTTGTATTATGGGATATTAGTCTGTTATACAGGATGGAGACGTGGCCAGATGTATTATGGGATATTAGTCTGTTATACAGGATGGAGTTGGGGCCTGTTGTATTATGGGATATTAGTCTGTTAAACAGGATGGGGACGGGGCCTGTTGTATTATGGGATATTAGTCTGTTATACAGGATGGAGACGGGGCCAGTTGTATTATGGGATATTAGTCTGTTATACAGGATGGAGACGGGGCCAGTTGTATTATGGGATATTAGTCTGTTATACAGGATGGAGACGGGGCCAGTTTTATTATGGGATATTAGTCTGTTGTACAGGATGGATACGGGGCCAGTTGTATTATGGGATATTAGTCTGTTGTACAGGATGGAGACGGGGCCAGTTGTATTATGGGATATTAGTCTGTTGTACAGGATGGAGACGGGGCCAGTTGTATTATGGGATATTAGTCTGTTGTACAGGATGGAGACGGGGCCAGTTGTATTATGGGATATTAGTCTGTTATACAGGATGGAGACGGGGCCAGTTTTATTATGGGATATTAGTCTGTTGTACAGGATGGATACGGGGCCAGTTGTATTATGGGATATTAGTCTGTTGTACAGGATGGAGACGGGGCCAGTTGTATTATGGGATATTAGTCTGTTGTACAGGATGGAGACGGGGCCTGTTGTATTATGGGATATCTGTCTGTTGTACAGGATGGAGACGGGGCCAGTTGTATTATGGGATATCAGTCTGTTGTACAGGATGGAGACGGGGCCAGTTGTATTATGGGATATCAGTCTGTTGTACAGGATGGAGACGGGGCCAGTTGTATTATGGGATATCAGTCTGTTATACAGGATGGAGACGGGGCCAGTTGTATTATGGGATATCAGTCTGTTGTACAGGATGGAGACGGGGCCAGTTGTATTATGGGATATCAGTCTGTTGTACAGGATGGAGACGGGGCCAGTTGTATTATGGGATATTAGTCTGTTGTACAGGATGGAGACGGGGCCAGTTGTATTATGGGATATTAGTCTGTTATACAGGATGGAGACGGGGCCAGTTGTATTATGGGATATTAGTCTGTTGTACAGGATGGAGACGGGGCCAGTTGTATTATGGGATATTAGTCTGTTATACAGGATGGAGACGGGGCCAGTTGTATTATGGGATATTAGTCTGTTATACAGGATGGAGACGGAGCCAGTTGTATTATGGGATATTAGTCTGTTATACAGGATGGAGACGGGGCCAGTTGTATTATGGGATATTAGTCTGTTGTACAGGATGGAGACGGGGCCAGTTGTATTATGGGATATTAGTCTGTTGTACAGGATGGAGACGGGGCCAGTTGTATTATGGGATATTAGTCTGTTGTACAGGATGGAGACGGGGCCAGTTGTATTATGGGATATTAGTCTGTTGTACAGGATGGAGACGGGGCCTGTTGTATTATGGGATATTAGTCTGTTGTACAGGATGGAGACGGGGCCAGTTGTATTATGGGATATTAGTCTGTTGTACAGGATGGAGACGGGGCCAGTTGTATTATGGGATATTAGTCTGTTGTACAGGATGGAGACGGGGCCAGTTGTATTATGGGATATTAGTCTGTTGTACAGGATGGAGACGGGGCCAGTTGTATTATGGGATATTAGTCTGTTGTACAGGATGGAGACGGGGCCAGTTGTATTATGGGATATTAGTCTGTTGTACAGGATGGAGACGGGGCCAGTTGTATTATGGGATATTAGTCTGTTGTACAGGATGGAGACGGGGCCTGTTGTATTATGGGATATTAGTCTGTTGTACAGGATGGAGACGGGGCCTGTTGTATTATGGGATATTAGTCTGTTGTACAGGATGGAGACGGGGCCAGTTGTATTATGGGATATTAGTCTGTTGTACAGGATGGAGACGGGGCCAGTTGTATTATGGGATATTAGTCTGTTATACAGGATGGAGACGGGGCCAGATGTATTATGGGATATTAGTCTGTTATACAGGATGGAGACGGGGCTTGTTGTATTATGGGATATTAGTCTGTTAAACAGGATGGAGACGGGGCCTGTTGTATTATGGGATATTAGTCTGTTATACAGGATGGAGACGGGGCCAGTTGTATTATGGGATATTAGTCTGTTATACAGGATGGAGACGGGGCCAGTTGTATTATGGGATATTAGTCTGTTGTACAGGATGGAGACGGGGCCAGTTGTATTATGGGATATTAGTCTGTTGTACAGGATGGAGACGGGGCCAGTTGTATTATGGGATATTAGTCTGTTGTACAGGATGGAGACGGGGCCAGTTGTATTATGGGATATTAGTCTGTTGTACAGGATGGAGACGGGGCCAGTTGTATTATGGGATATTAGTCTGTTGTACAGGATGGAGACGGGGCCAGTTGTATTATGGGATATTAGTCTGTTGTACAGGATGGAGACGGGGCCAGTTGTATTATGGGATATTAGTCTGTTGTACAGGATGGAGACGGGGCCTGTTGTATTATGGGATATTAGTCTGTTGTACAGGATGGAGACGGGGCCAGTTGTATTATGGGATATTAGTCTGTTGTACAGGATGGAGACGGGGCCAGTTGTATTATGGGATATTAGTCTGTTATACAGGATGGAGACGTGGCCAGATGTATTATGGGATATTAGTCTGTTATACAGGATGGAGTTGGGGCCTGTTGTATTATGGGATATTAGTCTGTTAAACAGGATGGGGACGGGGCCTGTTGTATTATGGGATATTAGTCTGTTATACAGGATGGAGACGGGGCCAGTTGTATTATGGGATATTAGTCTGTTATACAGGATGGAGACGGGGCCAGTTGTATTATGGGATATTAGTCTGTTATACAGGATGGAGACGGGGCCAGTTTTATTATGGGATATTAGTCTGTTGTACAGGATGGATACGGGGCCAGTTGTATTATGGGATATTAGTCTGTTGTACAGGATGGAGACGGGGCCAGTTGTATTATGGGATATTAGTCTGTTGTACAGGATGGAGACGGGGCCAGTTGTATTATGGGATATTAGTCTGTTGTACAGGATGGAGACGGGGCCAGTTGTATTATGGGATATTAGTCTGTTATACAGGATGGAGACGGGGCCAGTTTTATTATGGGATATTAGTCTGTTGTACAGGATGGATACGGGGCCAGTTGTATTATGGGATATTAGTCTGTTGTACAGGATGGAGACGGGGCCAGTTGTATTATGGGATATTAGTCTGTTGTACAGGATGGAGACGGGGCCTGTTGTATTATGGGATATCTGTCTGTTGTACAGGATGGAGACGGGGCCAGTTGTATTATGGGATATCAGTCTGTTGTACAGGATGGAGACGGGGCCAGTTGTATTATGGGATATCAGTCTGTTGTACAGGATGGAGACGGGGCCAGTTGTATTATGGGATATCAGTCTGTTATACAGGATGGAGACGGGGCCAGTTGTATTATGGGATATCAGTCTGTTGTACAGGATGGAGACGGGGCCAGTTGTATTATGGGATATCAGTCTGTTGTACAGGATGGAGACGGGGCCAGTTGTATTATGGGATATTAGTCTGTTATACAGGATGGAGACGTGGCCAGTTGTATTATGGGATATTAGTCTGTTATACAGGATGGAGACGGGGCCTGTTGTATTATGGGATATTAGTCTGTTGTACAGGATGGAGACGGGGCCAGTTGTATTATGGGATATTAGTCTGTTATACAGGATGGAGACGGGGCCAGTTGTATTATGGGATATTAGTCTGTTATACAGGATGGAGACGGAGCCAGTTGTATTATGGGATATTAGTCTGTTATACAGGATGGAGACGGTGCCAGTTGTATTATGGGATATTAGTCTGTTGTACAGGATGGAGACGGGGCCAGTTGTATTATGGGATATTAGTCTGTTGTACAGGATGGAGACGGGGCCAGTTGTATTATGGGATATTAGTCTGTTGTACAGGATGGAGACGGGGCCAGTTGTATTATGGGATATTAGTCTGTTGTACAGGATGGAGACGGGGCCTGTTGTATTATGGGATATTAGTCTGTTGTCCAGGATGGAGACGGGGCCAGTTGTATTATGGGATATTAGTCTGTTGTACAGGATGGAGACGGGGCCAGTTGTATTATAGGATATTAGTCTGTTGTACAGGATGGAGACGGGGCCAGTTGTATTATGGGATATTAGTCTGTTGTACAGGATGGAGACGGGGCCAGTTGTATTATGGGATATTAGTCTGTTGTACAGGATGGAGACGGGGCCAGTTATATTATGGGATATTAGTCTGTTGTACAGGATGGAGACGGGGCCAGTTGTATTATGGGATATTAGTCTGTTGTACAGGATGGAGACGGGGCCTGTTGTATTATGGGATATTAGTCTGTTGTACAGGATGGAGACGGGGCCTGTTGTATTATGGGATATTAGTCTGTTGTACAGGATGGAGACGGGGCCAGTTGTATTATGGGATATTAGTCTGTTGTACAGGATGGAGACGGGGCCAGTTGTATTATGGGATATTAGTCTGTTATACAGGATGGAGACGGGGCCAGATGTATTATGGGATATTAGTCTGTTATACAGGATGGAGACGGGGCTTGTTGTATTATGGGATATTAGTCTGTTAAACAGGATGGAGACGGGGCCTGTTGTATTATGGGATATTAGTCTGTTATACAGGATGGAGACGGGGCCAGTTGTATTATGGGATATTAGTCTGTTATACAGGATGGAGACGGGGCCAGTTGTATTATGGGATATTAGTCTGTTATACAGGATGGAGACGGGGCCAGTTGTATTATGGGATATTAGTCTGTTATACAGGATGGAGACGGGGCCAGTTGTATTATGGGATATTAGTCTGTTATACAGGATGGAGACGGGGCCAGTTGTATTATGGGATATTAGTCTGTTATACAGGATGGAGACGGGGCCAGTTGTATTATGGGATATTAGTCTGTTATACAGGATGGAGACGGGGCCAGTTGTATTATGGGATATTAGTCTGTTGTACAGGATGGAGACGGGGCCAGTTGTATTATGGGATATTAGTCTGTTGTACAGGATGGAGACGGGGCCAGTTGTATTATGGGATATTAGTCTGTTGTACAGGATGGAGACGGGGCCAGTTGTATTACGGGATATTAGTCTGTTGTACAGGATGGAGACGGGGCCAGTTGTATTATGGGATATTAGTCTGTTGTACAGGATGGAGACGGGGCCTGTTGTATTAAGGGATATCAGTCTGTTGTACAGGATGGAGACGGGGCCAGTTGTATTATGGGATATCAGTCTGTTGTACAGGATGGAGACGGGGCCAGTTGTATTATGGGATATTAGTCTGTTGTACAGGATGGAGACGGGGCCAGTTGTATTATGGGATATCAGTCTGTTATACAGGATGGAGACGGGGCCAGTTGTATTATGGGATATCAGTCTGTTGTACAGGATGGAGACGGGGCCAGTTGTATTATGGGATATCAGTCTGTTATACAGGATGGAGACGGGGCCAGTTGTATTATGGGATATTAGTCTGTTATACAGGATGGAGACGGGGCCAGTTGTATTATGGGATATTAGTCTGTTGTACAGGATGGAGACGGGGCCAGTTGTATTATGGGATATTAGTCTGTTATACAGGATGGAGACGGGGCCAGTTGTATTATGGGATATTAGTCTGTTGTACAGGATGGAGACGGGGCCAGTTGTATTATGGGATATTAGTCTGTTATACAGGATGGAGACGGGGCCAGTTGTATTATGGGATATTAGTCTGTTATACAGGATGGAGACGGAGCCAGTTGTATTATGGGATATTAGTCTGTTATACAGGATGGAGACGGGGCCAGTTGTATTATGGGATATTAGTCTGTTATACAGGATGGAGACGGGGCCAGTTGTATTATGGGATATTAGTCTGTTATACAGGATGGAGACGGAGCCAGTTGTATTATGGGATATTAGTCTGTTATACAGGATGGAGACGGGGCCAGTTGTATTATGGGATATTAGTCTGTTGTACAGGATGGAGACGGGGCCAGTTGTATTATGGGATATTAGTCTGTTGTACAGGATGGAGACGGGGCCAGTTGTATTATGGGATATTAGTCTGTTGTACAGGATGGAGACGGGGCCAGTTGTATTATGGGATATTAGTCTGTTATACAGGATGGAGACAGGGCCAGTTGTATTATGGGATATTAGTCTGTTGTACAGGATGGAGACGGGGCCAGTTGTATTATGGGATATTAGTCTGTTATACAGGATGGAGACGGGGCCAGTTGTATTATGGGATATTAGTCTGTTATACAGGATGGAGATGGGGCCAGTTGTATTATGGGATATTAGTCTGTTATACAGGATGGAGACGGGGCCAGTTGTATTATGGGATATTAGTCTGTTATACAGGATGGAGACGGGGCCAGTTGTATTATGGGATATTAGTCTGTTATACAGGATGGAGACGGGGCCAGTTGTATTATGGGATATTAGTCTGTTATACAGGATGGAGACGGGGCCATTTGTATTATGGGATATTAGTCTGTTATACAGGATGGAGACGGGGCCAGTTGTATTATGGGATATTAGTCTGTTATACAGGATGGAGACGGGGCCAGTTGTATTATGGGATATTAGTCTGTTGTACAGGATGGAGACGGGGCCAGTTGTATTATGGGATATTAGTCTGTTATACAGGATGGAGACGGGGCCAGTTGTATTATGGGATATTAGTCTGTTATACAGGATGGAGACGGGGCCAGTTGTATTATGGGATATTAGTCTGTTATACAGGATGGAGACGGGGCCAGTTGTATTATGGGATATTAGTCTGTTATACAGGATGGAGACGGGGCCAGTTGTATTATGGGATATTAGTCTGTTATACAGGATGGAGACGGGGCCAGTTGTATTATGGGATATTAGTCTGTTGTACAGGATGGAGACGGGGCCAGTTGTATTTGTAGTTTTATTGCTTTAGTGTTGTTGTTGTTTATTTGTTGTCTTTTCCCCTGGTGTGGCAGTAACCCTGGCAACATGCAATTAAATGAGGGCAGGCAGGAGACACAGCAGCCAGCTATGTTGGGAACGTGCGCAGTGATGCAGTCACCACATCGCCTGTCTGTGTGTGTTAGCCATTGTGTGTGTATATGCCTGTGTGTGTGTGCGTGTGTGTGTGTGTGTGCGTGTGTGTGTGTGTGTGCGCGTGTGTGTGTGTGTGTATGCCTGTGTCTGTGTGTGTGCGTGTGTGTGTGTGTGTGTATGCCTGTGTCTGTGTGTGTGTGCGCGCTTACTGGCTGGAAACCCGTCACGCTCCACCTCACACACCAAAGCGCTTTATGAATTCTGAAGCAAACATTTAGCACAGCGATTTCCCCCCCTCTTCTCCTCTGTTTATCCCCCTCTTTCTCTCTCTCTGTCTACTACCCAGGCAGGCAAAGGGACAACGAAGCAGGTTTCTGGCTGTGTGTAGCTGTCATCTCCATATGAAGGGGGGGGACTTGTTTACAGTGTAGAACAGAATAGATACGTCATACAGAGTGTAGAACAGAATAGATACGACAGTGTAGAACAGAATAGATACGTCAGAGTGTAGAACAGAATAGATACGTCAGAGTGTAGAACAGAATAGATACGTCAGACCCTCATCTTCCTCTCCTTCCCAGTCTGCCTCCCTCTCTTCCTCCTCCTCCTCCCATTTTCTCTCCTTCCCCCTCTCCTTTCCTTCCCTCCCTCCCCAAGGACAGATGTTGATAGAGAGAGTGAACAGCTCTTGGTAGATTATTGAGATTCAGAGTGTTCCAAGTTACACTTTGTGGAATACTGTTTCTACTCTGCTTTCAATTATCTTCCTCCACCCCTCCCTCTCTCTCCTTCCTCCCTCTCTCTTTCTCACTCTCTCTCCTTCCTTCCTCCCTCCCCTCTCTCTCTCTCCTTCTCTGTAGTTCAGGGTAGTGAGAGGAGTATCCTGTCGAGGCCTCGGGTTGCGAGGAGCAGAGCAGCTGAAGCCTCATCAGACGTATTACAAATGTGTCCCAGATGGCACCCTTTACATTTGACTAGGGCCCATAGGGCATTAAAAGGGTACAAGGTGCCATTTAGGGACCTAAATGAACAGGGTGGGTCGGCGATGATAGGTGCTGAAGTCTATAGCAGTATCTACTACTAACCCCTGTTCTATACTATAGCAGTATCTACTACTAACCCCTGTTCTATACTATAGCAGTATCTACTACTAACCCCTGTTCTATACTATAGCAGTATCTACTACTAACCCCTGTTCTATACTATAGCACTATCTACTACTAACCCCTGTTCTATACTATAGCACTATCTACTACTAACCCCTGTTCTATACTATAGTATCTACTACTAACCCCTGTTCTATACTATAGCACTATCTACTACTAACCCCTGTTCTATACTATAGTATCTACTACTAACCCCTGTTCTATACTATAGCAGTATCTACTACTAACCCCTGTTCTATACTATAGCAGTATCTACTACTAACCCCTGTTCTATACTATAGCACTATCTACTACTAACCCCTGTTCTATACTATAGTATCTACTACTAACCCCTGTTCTATACTATAGCACTATCTACTACTAACCCCTGTTCTATACTATAGTATCTACTACTAACCCCTGTTCTATACTATAGCACTATCTACTACTAACCCCTGTTCTATACTATAGTATCTACTACTAACCCCTGTTCTATACTATAGTATCTACTACTAACCCCTGTTCTATACTATAGCAGTATATACTACTAACCCCTGTTCTATACTATAGTATCTACTACTACTAACACCTGTTCTATACTATAGCAGTATCTACTACTAACCCCTGTTCTATACTATAGCAGTATCTACTACTAACCCCTGTTCTATACTATAGTATCTACTACTACTAACACCTGTTCTATACTATAGCAGTATCTACTACTAACCCCTGTTCTATACTATAGTATCTACTACTACTAACACCTGTTCTATACTATAGCAGTATCTACTACTACTAACCCCTGTTCTATACTATAGTATCTACTACTACTAACCCCTGTTCTATACTATAGTATCTACTACTACTAACACCTGTTCTATACTATAGCAGTATCTACTACTACTAACACCTGTTCTATACTATAGTATCTACTACTACTAACCCCTGTTCTATACTATAGCAGTATCTACTACTACTAACACCTGTTCTATACTATAGTATCTACTACTAACCCCTGTTCTATACTATAGCAGTATCTACTACTACTAACACCTGTTCTATACTATAGTATCTACTACTACTAACCCCTGTTCTATACTATAGCAGTATCTACTACTAACCCCTTTTCTATACTATAGCAGTATCTACTACTACTAACCCCTGTTCTATACTATAGCAGTATCTACTACTACTAACCCCTGTTCTATACTATAGCAGTATCTACTACTACTAACCCCTGTTCTCTACTATAGCAGTATCTACTACTAACCCCTGTTCTATACTATAGCAGTATCTACTACTGACCCCTGTTCTATACTATAGCAGTATCTACTACTACTAACACATGTTCTATACTATAGCAGTATCTACTACAACTACTAACACCTGTTCTATACTATAGCAGTATCTACTACTACTAACCCCTGTTCTATACTATAGCAGTATCTACTACTACTAACCCCTGTTCTATACTATAGCAGTATCTACTACTACTAACCCCTGTTCTATACTATAGCAGTATCTACTACTACTAACCCCTGTTCTATACTATAGCAGTATCTACTACTACTAACACCTGTTCTATACTATAGCAGTATCTACTACTACTAACCCCTGTTCTATACTATAGCAGTATCTACTACTACTAACCCCTGTTCTATACTATAGCAGTATCTACTACTACTAACACCTGTTCTATACTATAGCAGTATCTACTACTACTAACCCCTGTTCTATACTATAGCAGTATCTACTACTACTAACCCCTGTTCTATACTATAGCAGTATCTACTACTACTAACCCCTGTTCTATACTATAGCAGTATCTACTACTACTAACCCCTGTTCTATACTATAGCAGTATCTACTACTAAACCCTGTTCTATACTATAGTATCTACTACTACTAACCCCTGTTCTATACTATACTGTATCTACTTCTCATTCTGGTGGTAGAGTCTTATCTCAGCAGTTGCAGCAGGGGAGGACGGGATTACACTTTCCCCTCGGCTACACACTCCACACACACACACACACACTAACACGTATCCTCTCCTCTCAGCGCGCTCTGTCCTCCACCACCAAACCATGTCCGTCTGTAGATGACAACATCTTCCTGTGTTCCCATTCGCCAAACACAGCTTCCTGTCTGAGGCACCATGTTCCCTATATAGTGCACTACTTCTGACCAACACCTTATGGGAGTAATGCACTATTTAGGAAAGAGGCTGCCATTTGTAGTGCACTATTTAGGGAAAGAGGTTCTATGTTTGTCTCACGCAGCCTGAGTCATTACAGAGCTCAGTCTCTGAGATGTCTTCCCTCGTTGCTGCTGGTATCACCCATCTCTCACAGCAATCTCTGTTGGTAACTAAATTACCAGTGTGTGAACCATTCATCTACAAAGCGGGAACGCAGCGCTTCTTGTCACGCCGCCACTTAGCTCATTGATTTACACCACACAGTATCGCTTCCTCCAGATCAGCACTGCTGTGCTCTCTGTTTGTGTTCCGAATGGCACCCTACTCCCTATTTCGTGCACTACTTTTGATGAGAACCCTATAGGTCCTCTTAAGGATCCGCCCCTTTTTTTCAATTTTCACCTAAAATGACCCAAGTCTAACTGCCTGTAGCTCAGGACCTGAAGCATGGATATGCATATTCTTGGTACCATTTGAAAGGAAACACTTTGACGTTTGTGGAAATTTTAAAGGAATGTAGGAGAATATAACACAACAGATCTGGTAAAAGATGATACAAAGAAAAAAAAAAAAGTTATTTGGTAATTTTTTTGTACCATCATCTTTGAAATGCAAGAGAAAGGCCATAATGTATTATTCCAGCCCAGGTGCAATTTAGATTTTGGCCACTAGAAGGCAGAAGTGTATGTGCTAAGTTTTAGACTGATCCAATGAACCATTGCATTTCTGTTCAAAATGTTGTATCGGGATGTGCCTAATTTCATGTTCAAAATTGTGCACTCTCCTCAAACAATAGCATGGTATTCTTTCACCATAATAGCTACTGTAAATTGGACAGTGCAGTTAGATTAACAAGAATTTAAGCTTTCTGCCAATATCAGATATGTCTATGTCCTGGGAAATGTTCTTGTTACTTACAACCTCATGCTAATCACATTAGCCTACGTTAGCTCAACCGTCCCGTGGACGGGACACCAATCCCGAAGAAGATTTATTAAAAGTAGTGCACTATATAGGGAATAGGGTTCCATTTGGGACGGCACGTCCGACTGCCTCTCTGCTTCTGCTGCAGATCTCTGTGTATGTGTCTGCCACTCATGAATGTGTGTTCTGAGAGAAATTACACAATATCAGGATTCCTTTTATCACTGATGCAAAACCACGTATTCAACCTCCTCTACCAAGTGAAACCACGTATTCAACCTCCTCTACCAAGTGAAACCACGTATTCAACCTCCTCTACCAAGTGAAACCACGTATTCAACCTCCTCTACCAAGTGAAACCACGTATTCAACCTCCTCTACCAAGTGAAACCACGTATTCAACCTCCTCTACCAAGTGAAACCACGTATTCAACCTCCTCTACCAAGTGAAACCACGTAATTCAACCTCCTCTACCAAGTGAAACACGTATTCAACCTCCTCTACCAAGTGAAACCACGTATTCAACCTCCTCTACCAAGTGAAACCACGTATTCAACCTCCTCTACCAAGTGAAACCACGTATTCAACCTCCTCTACCAAGTGAAACCACGTATTCAACCACCTCTGCCAAGCAGCTCTTTAGAGACATTCTTCTTTAGCCCAGGCCTCTCCACGCTACGAGGCACACACACACCATTATTCAAGCTTTCTTAGATGATAAGAAGTAAATAAAGGTGAGTGAAAGTTGAGGGGAGTGGGAGGAGAGGGGGGGGGGGGGGGGGTCCTGTGTGTCTCAGTTGGTAGAGCATGGCACATGCAACGCCAGGGCTTTGGGTTCCATTCCCACGGGGGGCCAGTAAAGAATAAAATACGAAAATGTATCCACTCACTACTGTAATCCACTCTGGATAAGAGCATCTGCTAAAATGAGTAAAATGTAAATGAAGGGAGAGAGGAGGGTAAATGGACTCAATGAGCAGAACAGGGGAGATTACTGTTATCAGGTTACTGTTGGGATAATAGACTGGGGGAATACTGGGGAAAATTGCATCTGAGCTTCCTATTTGAATGTATATTGAATTTGCAATAGACCCCCTCTCCTCCACTCTCCTCTGTCTCCAGGTAATGACCCCCCCCCCTCCTCCACTCTCCTCTGTCTCCAGGTAATGACCCCCCCCCCCCTCTCCTCCACTCTCCTCTGTCTCCAGGTAATGACCCCCCCCCCTCTCCTCCACTCTCCTCTGTCTCCAGGTAATGACCCCCCCCCCCTCTCCTCCACTCTCCTCTGTCTCCAGGTAATGACCCCCCCCCCCTCTCCTCCACTCTCCTCTGTCTCCAGGTAATGACCCCCCCCCCCCTCCTCCACTCTCCTCTGTCTCCAGGTAATGACCCCCCCCCCTCTCCTCCACTCTCCTCTGTCTGCAGGTAATGACCCCCCCCCTCTCCTCCACTCTCCTCTGTCTCCAGGTAATGACCCCCCCCTCTCCTCCACTCTCCTCTGTCTCCAGGTAATGACCCCCCCCCCCCCCCCCCCCCCCTCCTCCACTCTCCTCTGTCTCCAGGTAATGACCCTGTAATGTTGAGGTCTGGAGGAGAGAATCAATACTTTACTGTAATGTTGGGGTCTGGAGGAGAGAATCAATACATGTTGAGGTCTGGAGGAGAGAATCAATACATGTTGAGGTCTGGAGGAGAGAATCAATACATG
This sequence comes from Salmo salar, assembly GCF_965601325.2. Lineage (NCBI taxonomy): Eukaryota > Metazoa > Chordata > Actinopteri > Salmoniformes > Salmonidae > Salmo > Salmo salar. Next base: position 100,224,646 of record NC_138293.1, read on the forward strand.
TTGAGGTCTGGAGGAGAGAATCAATACATGTTGAGGTCTGGAGGAGACAGGACATTGGAGTGACAGCCCCATACCATGTTTAATATGTGTGTGAGTGTTTGTATGTGTAGGGGGGATGAGTGAATGGCACCACATTGCTGGCATTAAAGGACCATAAATCACAGAAGGAGAGGAGAGGAAGAGAGAGGAAGGGGGGAGAGGGGAGGGGGGGAGCAAGAGGGGGAAGAGAGAGGAAGTGAGTAGGGGAGAAGAGGGGACAGAGAGAGGGGGAGACTAGGGGAGAGGAGAGAGAGAAAGTAGGGGAGAAGAGAGAGAGAGGGGGAGAGAGTAGGGGAGAAGAGAGAGGGGGAGGGAGAGAGTAGGGGAAAAGAGAGAGGGGAGAAGAGAGAGAGAGAGAGAGGAAGATATGAGGGGTGAAGTGAGAGTAGGGGAGAAGAGAGTAGGGGAGAGAGAGAAAGAGAGACAGAGGAAGAGACTAGGGGAGGAGAGAGCAGAAAAGACTAGGGGAGAAGAGAGAGAGGAAGATACTAGGGGCGAAGATGGAGAGAGGAAGAGATTATGGGAGAAGAGGGAGAGAGAGAGGAAGAGACTAGGGGAGAAGAGGGAGAGAGAGAGGAAGAGACTAGGGGAGAAGAGAGAGAGGAAGAGATTATGGGAGAAGAGGGAGAGAGAGAGGAAGAGACTAGGGGAGAAGAGGGAGAGAGAGAGGAAGAGACTAGGGGAGAAGAGGGAGAGAGAGTGGAAGAGACTAGGGGAGAAGAGGGAGAGAGAGAGGAAGAGACTAGGGGAGAAGAGAGAGAGGAAGAGACTAGGGGAGAAGAGAGAGAGAGGAAGAGACTAGGGGAGAAGAGGAAGAGAGAGAGAGGAAGAGACTAGGGGAGAAGAGGGAGAGAGAGAGGAAGAGACTAGGGGAGAAGAGGGAGAGAGAGAGGAAGAGACTAGGGGAGAAGAGAGAGAGGAAGAGACTAGGGGAGAAGAGAGAGAGAGGAAGAGACTAGGGGAGAAGAGGAAGAGAGAGAGAGGAAGAGACTAGGGGAGAAGAGGGAGAGAGAGAGGAAGAGACTAGGGGAGAAGAGGGAGAGAGATGAAGAGACTAGGGGAGAAGAGGGAGAGAGAGAGGAAGAGACTAGGGGAGAAGAGGAAGAGAGAGAGGAAGAGACTAGGGGAGAAGAGGGAGAGAGAGGAAGAGACTAGGGGAGAAGAGGGAGAGAGAGAGGAAGAGACTAGGGGAGAAGAGGAAGAGAGAGAGGAAGAGACTAGGGGAGAAGAGGGAGAGAGAGAGGAAGAGACTAGGGGAGAAGAGAGAGGAAGAGACTAGGGGAGAAGAGGGAGAGAGAGAGGAAGATACTAGGGGAGAAGAGAGAGAGAGAGAGGAAGAGACTAGGGGAGAAGAGGGAGAGAGAGAGGAAGAGATTATGGGAGAAGAGGGAGAGAGAGAGGAAGAGACTAGGGGAGAAGAGGGAGAGAGAGAGGAAGAGACAAGGGCAGAAGAGGGAGAGAGAGAGGAAGAGACTAGGGGAGAAGAGGGAGAGAGAGAGGAAGAGACTAGGGGAGAAGGGGAGAGAGAGAGGAAGAGATTAGGGGAGAAGAGGGAGAGAGAGAGGAAGAGACTAGGGGAGAAGAGGGAGAGAGAGAGAGGAAGAGACTAGGGGAGAAGAGGGAGAGAGAGAGGAAGAGACTAGGGGAGAAGAGTGAGAGAGAGAGGAAGAGACTAGGGGAGAAGAGGGAGAGAGAGAGGAAGAGACTAGGGGAGAAGAGAGAGAGAGAGGAAGAGACTAGGGGAGAAGAGAGAGAGAGAGGAAGAGACTAGGGGAGAAGAGGGAGAGAGAGAGGAAGAGACTAGGGGAGAAGAGAGAGAGAGAGAGAGGAAGAGACTAGGGGAGAAGAGGAAGAGAGAGAGGAAGAGACTAGGGGAGAAGAGAGAGAGGAAGAGACTAGGGGAGAAGAGAGAGAGAGGAAGAGACTAGGGGAGAAGAGGAAGAGAGAGAGAGGAAGAGACTAGGGGAGAAGAGGGAGAGAGAGAGGAAGAGACTAGGGGAGAAGAGGGAGAGAGAGGAAGAGACTAGGGGAGAAGAGGGAGAGAGAGAGGAAGAGACTAGGGGAGAAGAGGGAGAGAGAGGAAGAGACTAGGGGAGAAGAGGGAGAGAGAGGAAGAGACTAGGGGAGAAGAGGGAGAGAGAGAGGAAGAGACTAGGGGAGAAGAGGAAGAGAGAGAGGAAGAGACTAGGGGAGAAGAGGGAGAGAGAGAGGAAGAGACTAGGGGAGAAGAGGAGAGAGGAAGAGACTAGGGGAGAAGAGGGAGAGAGAGAGGAAGATACTAGGGGAGAAGAGAGAGAGAGAGAGGAAGAGACTAGGGGAGAAGAGGGAGAGAGAGAGGAAGAGACTAGGGGAGAAGAGGGAGAGAGAGAGGAAGAGATTATGGGAGAAGAGGGAGCGAGAGAGGAAGAGACTAGGGGAGAAGAGAGAGAGGAAGAGACTAGGGGAGAAGAGGGAGAGAGATGAAGAGACTAGGGGAGAAGAGGGAGAGAGAGAGGAAGAGACTAGGGGAGAAGAGGGAGAGAGAGAGGAAGAGACTAGGGGAGAAGAGGGAGAGAGAGAGGAAGAGACTAGGGGAGAAGAGGGAGAGAGAGGAAGAGACTAGGGGAGAAGAGGGAGAGAGAGAGGAAGAGACTAGGGGAGAAGAGAGAGAGAGAGAGGAAGAGACTAGGGGAGAAGAGAGAGAGAGAGGAAGAGACTAGGGGAGAAGAGAGAGAGAGAGAGAGGGGAAGAGACTAGGGGAGAAGAGAGAGAGAGAGAGAGGGGAAGCGACTAGGGGAGAAGAGAGAGAGGAAGAGACTAGGGGAGAAGAGGGAGAGGGAGAGGAAGAGACTAGGGGAGAAGAGGGAGAGAGAGAGGAAGAGACTAGGGGAGAAGAGGGAGAGAGAGGGGAAGAGACTAGGGGAGAAGAGGGAGAGAGAGAGGAAGAGACTAGGGGAGAAGAGGGAGAGGAAGAGACTAGGGGAGAAGAGGAGAGAGAGGGGAAGAGACTAGGGGAGAAGAGGGAGAGAGAGAGGAAGAGACTAGGGGAGAAGAGGGAGAGGGAGAGGAAGAGACTAGGGGAGAAGAGGGAGAGAGAGAGGAAGAGACTAGGGGAGAAGAGGGAGAGAGAGGGGAAGAGACTAGGGGAGAAGAGGAGAGAGAGAGGAAGAGACTAGGGGAGAAGAGGGAGAGAGAGAGGAAGAGACTAGGGGAGAAGAGGGAGAGAGAGAGGAAGAGACTAGGGGAGAAGAGGGAGAGGAAGAGACTAGGGGAGAAGAGGAAGAGAGAGGGGAAGAGACTAGGGGAGAAGAGAGAGAGAGAGAGAGGAAGAGACTCGGGGAGAAGAGGAAGAGAGAGAGGAAGAGACTAGGGGAGAAGAGAGAGAGAGAGAGGAAGAGACTAGGGGAGAAGAGAGAGAGAGAGGGGAAGAGACTAGGGGAGAAGAGAGAGAGAGAGAGGAAGAGACTCGGGGAGAAGAGGAAGAGAGAGAGGAAGAGACTAGGGGAGAAGAGGGAGAGAGAGAGGAAGAGACTAGGGGAGAAGAGGGAGAGGAAGAGACTAGGGGAGAAGAGGGAGAGAGAGAGGAAGAGACTAGGGGAGAAGAGGGATAGGAAGAGACTAGGGGAGAAGAGGGAGAGAGAGAGGAAGAGACTAGGGGAGAAGAGAGAGAGGAAGAGACTAGGGGAGAAGAGGAAGAGAGAGAGGAAGAGACTAGGGGAGAAGAGGGAGAGAGAGAGGAAGAGACTAGGGGAGAAGAGGGAGAGAGAGAGGAAGAGACTAGGGGAGAAGAGGGAGAGAGAGAGGAAGAGACTAGGGGAGAAGAGAGAGAGGAAGAGACTAGGGGAGAAGCGGGAGAGAGAGAGAGGAAGAGACTAGGGGAGAAGAGAGAGAGGAAGAGACTAGGGGAGAAGAGGGAGAGAGAGAGGAAGAGACTAGGGGAGAAGAGGGAGAGAGAGAGGAAGAGACTACGGGAGAAGAGGGAGAGAGAGAGGAAGAGACTAGGGGAGAAGAGGGAGAGAGAGGAAGAGACTAGGGGAGAAGGGAGAGAGAGGAAGAGACTAGGGGAGAAGAGAGAGAGAGGAAGAGACTAGGGGAGAAGAGGGAGAGAGAGAGGAAGAGACTACGGGAGAAGAGGGAGAGAGAGAGGAAGAGACTAGGGGAGAAGAGGGAGAGAGAGGAAGAGACTAGGGGAGAAGAGGGAGAGAGAGAGGAAGAGAGTAGGGGAGAAGAGGGAGAGAGAGAGGAAGAGACTAGGGGAGAAGAGGAAGAGACTAGGGGAGAAGGGAGAGAGAGGAAGAGACTAGGGGAGAAGAGGGAGAGAGAGAGGAAGAGACTAGGGGAGAAGAGGGAGAGAGAGAGGAAGAGACTAGGGGAGAAGAGGGAGAGAGAGGAAGAGACTAGGGGAGAAGAGGGAGAGAGAGAGGAAGAGACTAGGGGAGAAGAGGAAGAGAGAGGAAGAGACTAGGGGAGAAGAGAGAGAGAGAGGAAGAGACTAGGGGAGAAGAGAGAGAGAGAGAGGAAGAGACTAGGGGAGAAGAGAGAGAGAGAGAGGAAGAGACTAGGGGAGAAGAGGGAGAGAGAGAGGAAGAGACTAGGTGAGAAGAGGAAGAGAGAGAGGAAGAGACTAGGGGAGAAGAGAGAGAGAGAGAGAGGGAAGAGACTAGGGTTGAAGATGGAGAGGGAGAGGAAGAGACTAGGGGAGAAGAGGGAGAGAGAGAGGAAGAGACTAGGGAGAAGAGGGAGAGAGAGGGGAAGAGACTAGGGGAGAAGAGAGAGAGAGAGAGGAAGAGACTAGGGGAGAAGAGGAAGAGAGAGGGGAAGAGACTAGGGGAGAAGAGGGAGAGGAAGAGATTAGGGGAGAAGAGGGAGAGAGAGAGGAAGAGACTAGGGGAGAAGAGGGAGAGAGAGAGGAAGAGACTAGGGGAGAAGAGGAAGAGAGAGGGAGAAGAGACTAGGGGAGAAGAGGGAGAGGAAGAGATTAGGGGAGAAGAGGGAGAGAGAGAGGAAGAGACTAGGGGAGAAGAGGGAGAGAGAGAGGAAGAGACTAGGGGAGAAGAGGGAGAGAGAGAGAGGGGAAGAGACTAGGGGAGAAGAGGGAGAGAGAGAGGAAGAGACTAGGGGAGAAGAGGGAGAGAGAGGGGAAGAGACTAGGGGAGAAGAGAGAGAGAGAGAGGAAGAGACTAGGGGAGAAGAGAGAGAGAGAGAGAGAGAGGGGAAGAGACTAGGGTTGAAGATGGAGAGGGAGAGGAAGAGACTAGGGGAGAAGAGGGAGAGAGAGAGGAAGAGACTAGGGGAGAAGAGAGAGAGGAAGAGACTAGGGGAGAAGAGGGAGAGAGAGAGGAAGAGACATGGGGAGAAGAGGGAGAGAGAGAGGAAGAGATTATGGGAGAAGAGGAAGAGAGAGGGGAAGAGACTAGGGGAGAAGAGGGAGAGGAAGAGATTAGGGGAGAAGAGGGAGAGAGAGAGGAAGAGACTAGGGGAGAAGAGGGAGAGAGAGAGGAAGAGACTAGGGGAGAAGAGGGAGAGAGAGAGAGGGGAAGAGACTAGGGGAGAAGAGGGAGAGAGAGAGGAAGAGACTAGGGGAGAAGAGGGAGAGAGAGGGGAAGAGACTAGGGGAGAAGAGAGAGAGAGAGAGGAAGAGACTAGGGGAGAAGAGAGAGAGAGAGAGAGGAAGAGACTAGGGGAGAAGAGGAAGAGAGAGGGGAAGAGACTAGGGGAGAAGAGAGAGAGAGAGAGGAAGAGACTAGGGGAGAAGAGGAAGAGAGAGAGGAAGAGACTAGGGGAGAAGAGGGAGAGAGAGAGGAAGAGACTAGGGGAGAAGAGGGAGAGGAAGAGATTAGGGGAGAAGAGGGAGAGAGAGAGGAAGAGACTAGGGGAGAAGAGGGAGAGGAAGAGACTAGGGGAGAAGAGGGAGAGAGAGAGGAAGAGACTAGGGGAGAAGAGGGAGAGAGAGAGGAAGAGACTAGGGGAGAAGAGGGAGAGAGAGGAAGAGACTAGGGGAGAAGAGAGAGAGGAAGAGACTAGGGGAGAAGAGAGAGAGAGAGAGGAAGAGACTAGGGGAGAAGAGGAAGAGAGAGAGGAAGAGACTAGGGGAGAAGAGGGAGAGAGAGAGGAAGAGACTAGGGGAGAAGAGGGAGAGGAAGAGACTAGGGGAGAAGAGGGAGAGAGAGGAAGAGACTAGGGGAGAAGAGAGAGAGGAAGAGACTAGGGGAGAAGAGGAAGAGAGAGAGGAAGAGACTAGGGGAGAAGAGCGAGAGAGAGAGGAAGAGACCAGGGGAGAAGAGGGAGAGAGAGAGGAAGAGACTAGGGGAGAAGAGGGAGAGAGAGAGGAAGAGACTAGGGGAGAAGAGGGAGAGAGAGAGGAAGAGATTATGGGAGAAGAGGGAGAGAGAGAGGAAGAGATTAGGGGAGAAGCGGGAGAGAGAGAGGAAGAGACTAGGGGAGAAGAGGGAGAGAGAGAGGAAGAGACTAGGGGAGAAGAGGGAGAGAGAGAGGAAGAGACTAGGGGAGAAGAGGGAGAGAGAGGAAGAGACTAGGGGAGAAGAGGGATAGAGAGAGGAAGAGACTAGGGGAGAAGAGGGAGAGAGAGGAAGAGACTAGGGGAGAAGAGGGAGAGAGAGAGGAAGAGACTAGGGGAGAAGAGGGAGAGAGAGAGGAAGAGACTAGGGGAGAAGAGGGAGAGAGAGGAAGAGACTAGGGGAGAAGAGGGAGAGACAGAGGAAGAGACTAGGGGAGAAGAGAGAGAGAGAGAGGAAGAGACTAGGGGAGAAGAGAGAGAGAGAGAGGAAGAGACTAGGGGAGAAGAGGGAGAGAGAGAGGAAGAGACTAGGGGAGAAGAGGAAGAGAGAGAGGAAGAGACTAGGGGAGAAGAGGGAGAGAGAGGAAGAGACTAGGGGAGAAGAGGGAGAGAGAGAGGAAGAGACTAGGGGAGAAGAGGGAGAGAGAGAGGAAGAGACTAGGGGAGAAGAGGGAGAGAGAGAGGAAGAGACTAGGGGAGAAGAGGAAGAGAGAGAGGAAGAGACTAGGGGAGAAGAGGGGGAGAGAGAGGAAGAGAGTACATATTAACACTGCTGAGAGATTGGCATGTCAGGGGGGTACATATTAACACTGTGCTGAGAGATTGGCATGTCAGGGGGGTACATATTAACACTGCTGAGAGATTGGCATGTCAGGAGGGTACATATTAACACTGTGCTGAGAGATTGGCATGTCAGGAGGGTACATATTAACACTGTGCTGAGAGATTGGCATGTCAGTAGGGTACATATTAACACTGTTCTGAGAGATTGGCATGTCAGGAGGGTACATATTAACACTGTTGAGAGATTGGCATGTCAGGGGGGTACATATTAACACTGTGCTGAGAGATTGGCATGTCAGGAGGGTACATATTAACACTGTGCTGAGAGATTGGCATGTCAGGAGGGTACATATTAACACTGCTGAGAGATCGGCATGTCAGGGGGGTACATATTAACACTCTGAGAGATTGGCATGTCAGGAGGGTACATATTAACACTGCTGAGAGATTGGCATGTCAGGGGGGTACATATTAACACTGTGCTGAGAGATTGGCATGTCAGGAGGGTACATATTAACACTGTGCTGAGAGATTGGCATGTCAGGAGGGTACATATTAACACTGTGTTGAGAGATTGGCATGTCAGGAGGGTACATATTAACACTGCTGAGAGATTGGCATGTCAGGAGGGTACATATTAACACTGCTGAGAGATTGGCATGTCAGGGGGGTACATATTAACACTCTGAGAGATTGGCATGTCAGGGGGGTACATATTAACACTCTGAGAGATTGGCATGTCAGGAGGGTACATAT
>NC_138293.1:100237500-100277500 GCF_965601325.2 Salmo salar
GAAACATACACTACATTACATTAGACTTTATGAAGGATCCATAATAATAAAGTGTAGAGAAAGAGAGCTGGTCTTATGAAACATACACTACATTACATTAGACTTTATGAAGGATCCATAATAATAAGTGTTTGATTCATGTATCTCTGCTTATTTGTGGTGCTCCCGTTATTATTCTACATGCATTACGTGCCGTTTTAACTATACAAGCGGCACTCATCGAGCCACTCTTGCTTTCCTCTCATGTGGGTGCTAAAAAGCTAGCTAGCAAGCTAGGTGGTGCTATGGATCAACAGCCATTATCAGCCAATGGTGAGCTTTGATTGGTCACACCCGATACGATATAGCAAAGGATTTGCTTAAAGTTCCGCTTTCCCCAACTTTAGTCCTGCCCATGTGCTCGGATCGCTGAATGGCCCCCCAGCCCACACCGCTGCTCTCGTTTCCCTTTCCATTGAAACTGAATGGCCTCCAATGTTTCACCGCGTGAAGCCGCTGCATATCTGAAGGCACTGTTACTCTGCATTTACTCTAGGAAGTGGCAAAGATGAACTTTTTATTGAAATCCTCCGCAATATCGCAACACGAGTGACCAATCAAAGCTCACCATAGCTTCCAACCCCTACTGGATTGGCTGACATTGGCTGTTGATATGTAGCACTACCTAGCTTGCTTGCTAGCTTGTTAGCACCCAGGTGAGGGCGAGGTCAGCGCGGCTGGGGGGCGGAAGTTCAGCGCGGCTGGGGGGCGGGAGTTCAGCGCGGCTGGGGGGCGGGAGGTCAGCGCGACTGGGCGGGAGGTCAGCGCGGCTGGGCGGGAGGTCAGCGCGGCTGGGCGGGAGGTCAGCGCGGCTGGGCGGGAGGTCAGCGCGGCTGGGGGGGAGGTCAGCGCGGCTGGGGGGGAGGTCAGCGCGACTGGGCGGGAGGTCAGCGTGGCTGGGGGGCGGAGGCCAGCGTGGCAGCGTGGGAGGGCAGCGTGGGAGGTCAGCGTGGCTGGGGGGGGTCAGCGTGGGAGGTCAGCGTGGGAGGTCAGTGTGGCTGGGGGGAGGTCAGCGTGGGAGGTCAGCGTGGCTGGGGGGGAGGTCAGCGTGGGAGGTCAGCGTGGCTGGGGGGGAGGTCAGTGTGGGAGGTCAGCGTGGCTGGGGGGGAGGTCAGCGTGTTTGGGGGGAGGTCAGCGTGGCTGGGGGGGAGGTCAGCGTGGTTGGGGGGAGGTCAGCGTGGCTGGGGGCGAGGTCAGCGTGGCTGGGGGGGAGGTCAGCGTGGTTGGGGGGAGGTCAGCGTGGCTGGGGGGGAGGTCAGCGTGGCTGGGGGGAGGTCAGCGTGGCTGGGGGGGAGGTCAGCGTGGCTGGGGGGGAGGTCAGCGTGGCTGGGGGGGAGGTCAGCGTGGTTGGGGGGAGGTCAGCGTGGCTGGGGGCGAGGTCAGCGTGGCTGGGGGGGAGGTCAGCGTGGTTGGGGGGAGGTCAGCGTGGCTGGGGGGGAGGTCAGCGTGGCTGGGGGGAGGTCAGCGTGGCTGGGGGGGAGGTCAGCGTGGCTGGGGGGGAGGTCAGCGTGGCTGGGGGGGAGGTCAGCGTGGCTGGGGGGCGGGGAGGTCAGAGTGGCTGGGGGGCGGGAGATCAGCGTGGCTGGAGGCGGGAGGTCAGCGTGGCTGGGAGGCGGGAGGTCAGCGTGGCTGGGAGGCGGGAGGTCAGCGTGGCTGGGAGGCGGGAGGTCAGCGTGGCTGGGAGGCGGGAGGTCAGCGTGGCTGGGAGGCGGGAGGTCAGCGTGGCTGGGAGGCGGGAGGTCAGCGTGGCTGGGAGGCGGGAGGTCAGCGTGGCTGGGGGAGAGGTCAGCGTGGCTGGGAGGCGGGAGGTCAGCGTGGCTGGGGGAGAGGTCAGCGTGGCTGGGAGGCGGGAGGTCAGCGTGGCTGGGGGAGAGGTCAGCATGGCTGGGCGGGAGCCACTTGTATTGTGTAAATGGCCGGTTACAGTTACATTCTCCTGCAGCGTCGCCACCACAAAGTTACAACCACGTTTCATCACAAAGCCTCTCCTAGTCTACAGCCTTGCTTCTATCCTAGCTGTACTTGGTTATGGTCTAACCACAGTAGTCTACAGCCTTGCTTCTCTCCTAGCTGTACCTGGTTATGGTCTAACCACAGTAGTCTACAGCCTTGCTTCTCTCCTAGCTGTACCTAGTTATGGTCTAACCACAGTAGTCTACAGCCTTGCTTCTCTCCTAGCTGTACCTGGTTATGGTCTAACCACAGTAGTCTACAGCCTTGCTTCTCTCCTAGCTGTACCTGGTTATGGTCTAACCACAGTAGTCTACAGCCTTGCTTCTGGGGGGGAGGTGATAATGTGATAGAATGTATTAATAAGGATAAAGCTATTTGTAATACATTGAGATGCTATGTACTGATGTTAATGTGATAGAATTGCTTCTATCCTAGCTGTACTTGGTTACAGTCTAACCACAGTAGTCTACAGCCTTGCTTCTCTCCTAGCTGTACTTGGTTATGGTCTAACCACAGTAGTCTACAGCCTTGCTTCTCTCCTAGCTGTACTTGGTTATGGTCTAACCACAGTAGTCTACAGCCTTGCTTCTCTCCTAGCTGTACCTGGTTATGGTCTAACCACAGTAGTCTACAGCCTTGCTTCTCTCCTAGCTGTACTTGGTTATAGTCTAACCAAAGTAGTCTACAGCCTTGCTTCTCTCCTAGCTGTACCTGGTTATGGTCTAACCACAGTAGTCTACAGCCTTGCTTCTCTCCTAGCTGTACTTGGTTATGGTCTAACCACAGTAGTCAGCGCGGCTGGGGGGGAGGTCAGCGCGACTGGGTGGGAGGTCAGCGTGGCTGGGGGGCGGAGGCCAGCGTGGCAGCGTGGGAGGGCAGCGTGGCTGGGGGGGGTCAGCGTGGGAGGTCAGCGTGGGAGGTCAGTGTGGCTGGGGGGAGGTCAGCGTGGCTGGGGGGCGGAGGCCAGCGTGGCAGCGTGGGAGGGCAGCGTGGGAGGTCAGCGTGGCTGGGGGGGGTCAGCGTGGGAGGTCAGCGTGGGAGGTCAGTGTGGCTGGGGGGAGGTCAGCGTGGGAGGTCAGCGTGGCTGGGGGGGAGGTCAGCGTGGGAGGTCAGCGTGGCTGGGGGGGAGGTCAGCGTGGGAGGTCAGCGTGGCTGGGGCGAGGTCAGCGTGGCTGGGGGGGAGGTCAGCGTGGCTGGGGGGAGGTCAGCGTGGCTGGGGGGGAGGTCAGCGTGGCTGGGGGGAGGTCAGCGTGGCTGGGGGGGAGGTCAGCGTGGCTGGGGGGGAGGTCAGCGTGGCTGGGGGGGAGGTCAGCGTGGCTGGGGGGCGGGGAGGTCAGAGTGGCTGGGGGCGGGAGATCAGCGTGGCTGGAGGCGGGAGGTCAGCGTGGCTGGGAGGCGGGAGGTCAGCGTGGCTGGAGGCGGGAGGTCAGCGTGGCTGGGAGGCGGGAGGTCAGCGTGGCTGGGAGGCGGGAGGTCAGCGTGGCTGGGAGGCGGGAGGTCAGCGTGGCTGGGGGAGAGGTCAGCGTGGCTGGGAGGCGGGAGGTCAGCGTGGCTGGGGGAGAGGTCAGCGTGGCTGGGAGGCGGGAGGTCAGCGTGGCTGGGGGAGAGGTCAGCATGGCTGGGCGGGAGCCACTTGTATTGTGTAAATGGCCGGTTACAGTTACATTCTCCTGCAGCGTCGCCACCACAAAGTTACAACCACGTTTCATCACAAAGCCTCTCCTAGTCTACAGCCTTGCTTCTATCCTAGCTGTACTTGGTTACAGTCTAACCACAGTAGTCTACAGCCTTGCTTCTATCCTAGTTGTACTTGGTTATGGTCTAACCACAGTAGTCTACAGCCTTGCTTCTCTCCTAGCTGTACCTGGTTATGGTCTAACCACAGTAGTCTACAGCCTTGCTTCTCTCCTAGCTGTACCTAGTTATGGTCTAACCACAGTAGTCTACAGCCTTGCTTCTCTCCTAGCTGTACCTGGTTATGGTCTAACCACAGTAGTCTACAGCCTTGCTTCTCTCCTAGCTGTACCTAGTTATGGTCTAACCACAGTAGTCTACAGCCTTGCTTCTCTCCTAGCTGTACCTGGTTATGGTCTAACCACAGTAGTCTACAGCCTTGCTTCTGGGGGGGAGGTGATAATGTGATAGAATGTATTAATAAGGATAAAGCTATTTGTAATACATTGAGATGCTATGTACTGATGTTAATGTGATAGAATTGCTTCTATCCTAGCTGTACTTGGTTACAGTCTAACCACAGTAGTCTACAGCCTTGCTTCTCTCCTAGCTGTACCTGGTTATGGTCTAACCACAGTAGTCTACAGCCTTGCTTCTCTCCTAGCTGTACCTGGTTACAGTCTAACCACAGTAGTCTACAGCCTTGCTTCTCTCCTAGCTGTACTTGGTTACAGTCTAACCACAGTAGTCTACAGCCTTGCTTCTCTCCTAGCTGTACTTGGTTATGGTCTAACCACAGTAGTCTACAGCCTTGCTTCTCTCCTAGCTGTACCTGGTTATGGTCTAACCACAGTAGTCTACAGCCTTGCTTCTCTCCTAGCTGTACTTGGTTATAGTCTAACCAAAGTAGTCTACAGCCTTGCTTCTCTCCTAGCTGTACCTAGTTATGGTCTAACCACAGTAGTCTACAGCCTTGCTTCTCTCCTAGCTGTACCTGGTTATGGTCTAACCAAAGTAGTCTACAGCCTTGCTTCTCTCCTAGCTGTACCTAGTTATGGTCTAACCACAGTAGTCTACAGCCTTGCTTCTCTCCTAGCTGTACCTAGTTATGGTCTAACCACAGTAGTCTACAGCCTTGCTTCTCTCCTAGCTGTACCTGGTTATGGTCTAACCACAGTAGTCTACAGCCTTGCTTCTGTCCTAGCTGTACTTGGTTACAGTCTAACCACAGTAGTCTACAGCCTTGCTTCTCTCCTAGCTGTACCTGGTTACAGTCTAACCACAGTAGTCTACAGCCTTGCTTCTCTCCTAGCTGTACCTGGTTATGGTCTAACCACAGTAGTCTACAGCCTTGCTTCTGTCCTAGCTGTACTTGGTTACAGTCTAACCACAGTAGTCTACAGCCTTGCTTCTCTCCTAGCTGTACCTGGTTATGGTCTAACCACAGTAGTCTACAGCCTTGCTTCTCTCCTAGCTGTACTTGGTTATGGTCTAACCACAGTAGTCTACAGCCTTGCTTCTCTCCTAGCTGTACCTGGTTATGGTCTAACCACAGTAGTCTACAGCCTTGCTTCTCTCCTAGCTGTACTTGGTTATGGTCTAACCACAGTAGTCTACAGCCTTGCTTCTCTCCTAGCTGTACTTGGTTATGGTCTAACCACAGTAGTCTACAGCCTTGCTTCTCTCCTAGCTGTACTTGGTTACAGTCTAACCACAGTAGTGTCATGATGTTGGCCTCTTTGAGTACAGGGAGGACAGTTGACCCCCTCCCCCTTGCACCATCCCCCAACCTACCTCCCCCCACCCAGGCCCTGTGTGAAAGGGTTGTACAACTCTAAGAGGAGAATCTCTTGCCACATGTCCCATAGAGAGACACAGGAAATTCTTCCAAATGACAGAATTGGGGAACCGAATGACATTTAGGTTCTGGAGAAGGTATGAAAGATTGGTGAAGAATCCAGCTACGAACTGGTCCGCTTGGTACAATTTTGTGATACTCAGAAGAGACAATATAGCCATATTACCATAAAACTGCTTATATAATAGCCTCAGCGATGAGACTTGCATCCACATGGTTGTATAAAATGTATTAATAAGGATAAAGCTATTTGTAATACATTGAGATGCTATGTACTGATGTTAATGTGATAGAATTGTATTTCTGTACCAAGCTTAACTCAGTCATCGGCACGCCCCCAGGGACACAGACAGGACCAGGCGTCATGTGACATGTTCACTATAAAACTATACCCTGATCTACTTTCTTCAGACCAGGCCTCCACTCCATTGCGAGTTGGCCAATAGGTTTGACCATCCAACCCATCTACTGAAAGTGAACCATACCACGTGGTTAACTTTTAGACTATTGATACCGACAGAATAAGAACAAGTCTTTGATATTAATTAATAGTCTGCAGCTAGAAATTATATAATTGAACGCGAAGACCAACGAAACATCCAATCTATGACGACATTAATGAATGTCGCTTTGAAAGATCCATTCTAACCGAGAGAGAGAGAGAGAGAGAACGCGGACAAAACTCTCCAACAGAACGACGCTCCAACAAGGATCCCGACAACACACTGAGCGTAAATATATATTGATTGCAATTGTTCCCGAATGAGTGAGCGTTCAATTGTCAATTGTTAATATTAATGAACTCTGTGTACCTCCTCAGCTGAACTTTTATGACCCATTGTTGAACAAGACACCAGCCATGCCTGTTAGCCACTAGGGCACATTACTCTACCAATTCTTTGTGATGATAATTACTGTTTGTATACTTTCTGTGAATTACTTAGTTTAGTAAATAAATGATTTTAAGACAATTGATGTATGGATGACTCTTAGTAAAGACTGGGTTCGTGCAGATACAACAATTTACGACGTTTGGAATGAGACTGGACGCGAGGTAAAATACACCATTTAAACCAGAAGATAATCGGCCTATACTATAATAGAATATAATGTTATAATATAGGAAAGTTATATTAGGAAAATTATAACTTTGTAATCTGAATATTTTCCTTGGTGCCCCAATCTCCTAGTTAATTACAATTAAACGATTAATCAGTTTAATCGCATGATAATAATTACAGGGAGTTAATTGATAAACATGTCTTCAGTTTAATGGTACCCCAAAGACACGACAGTAGTCTACAGCCTTGCTTCTCTCCTAGCTGTACTTGGTTACAGTCTAACCACAGTAGTCAACAGCCTTGCTTCTATCCTAGCTGTACCTGGTTATGGTCTAACCACAGTAGTCTACAGCCTTGCTTCTCTCCTAGCTGTACCTGGTTATGGTCTAACCACAGTAGTCTACAGCCTTGCTTCTCTCCTAGCTATACCTGGTTATGGTCTAACCAAAGTAGTCTACAGCCTTGCTTCTCTCCTAGCTGTACTTGGTTATAGTCTAACCACAGTAGTCTACAGCCTTGCTTCTCTCCTAGCTGTACCTAGTTATGGTCTAACCACAGTAGTCTACAGCCTTGCTTCTCTCCTAGCTGTACTTGGTTATAGTCTAACCACAGTAGTCTACAGACTTGCTTCTCTCCTAGCTGTACCTGGTTACAGTCTAACCACAGTAGTCTACAGCCTTGCTTCTCTCCTAGCTGTACCTGGTTATGGTCTAACCACAGTAGTCTACAGCCTTGCTTCCCTAACCTCACAAAGTTATACAGCTGCACCATTGAGAGCATGTTGACTGACAGCGTCACTTCCTGGTATGACAAGTGCTTGGTATCCGACAGACAAGTGCTTGGTATACACGCCCAGTGTGTGTGCGTGGGACCAAGCTTCCTGCCATCCAGGACCTCTATACCAGGCGATGTCAGAGGAAGGTCCTACAAAATGTCAAAGACTCCAACCACCCAAGTCATAGACTGTTCTCTCTGCTACCGCACGGCAAACAGTACCGATGCACCAAGTCTGGAACCAACAGGACCCTGAACTGCTTCAATTGCTGCCTATTGAAAGTGATTTATGATGGAGCGGCAGGTGTGTTCCCTAGGAGTGGTCTGTGTCTTCCAGTCTTAGACTATTGGTGATGTTTGGAACTAAAACCCCATCAGACAGGCTAGAGACAGGAGAGATTCTAAATCCACTGCTTTGCACTACATATATCCTGAGTCACAAAGGGAACTCTATTCCCTACATAGTGCACTACGTTTGACCAGAGCTCTATGGACCCTGGTCAAATAAGGAATAGGGTGCCATTTTGGACCTCCCTGCATTACTTTAATACAGTTTTATATTTCTGTAATGGTCCAGAAGAAGTGTTTTACTAGCTGTAACGGCTGAAAGAACTAGTGTTTTACTAGCTGTAAAAGCTGATAGAACTAGTGGTTTACTAGCTGTAACAGCTGATAGATCTAGTGGTTTACTAGCTGTAACAGCTGGTAGAACTAGTGGTTTACTAGCTGTAAGAGCTGATAGAACTAGTGGTTTACTAGCTGTAACAGCTGATAGAACTAGTGGTTTACTAGCTGTGACAGCTGGTAGAACTAGTGGTTTACTAGCTGTAACAGCTGGTAGAACTAGTGGTTTACTAGCTGTAACAGCTGGTAGAACTAGTGGTTTACTAGCTGTGACAGCTGGTAGAACTAGTGGTTTACTAGCTGTGACAGCTGGTAGAACTAGTGGTTTACTAGCTGTAACAGCTGGTAGAACTAGTGGTTTACTAGCTGTAACAGCTGGTAGAACTAGTGGTTTACTAGCTGTAACAGCTGGTAGAACTAGTGGTTTACTAGCTGTATGAGCTGATAGAACTAGTGGTTTACTAGCTGTAAGAGCTGATAGAACTAGTGGTTTACTAGCTGTAACAGCTGGTAGAACTAGTGGTTTACTAGCTGTAACAGCTGATAGAACTAGTGGTTTACTAGCTGTATGAGCTGATAGAACTAGTGGTTTACTAGCTGTAACAGCTGATAGAACTAGTGGTTTACTAGCTGTAAGAGCTGGTAGAACTAGTGGTTTACTAGCTGTAAGAGCTGATAGAACTAGTGGTTTACTAGCTGTAACAGCTGATAGAACTAGTGGTTTACTAGCTGTAACAGCTGGTAGAACTAGTGGTTTACTAGCTGTAACAGCTGATAGAACTAGTGGTTTACTAGCTGTAACAGCTGGTAGAACTAGTGGTTTACTAGCTGTAACAGCTGGTAGAACTAGTGGTTTACTAGCTGTAACAGCTGGTAGAACTAGTGGTTTACTAGCTGTAAGAGCTGATAGAACTAGTGGTTTACTAGCTGTAACAGCTGATAGAACTAGTGGTTTACTAGCTTTAACGGCTGGTAGAACTAGTGGTTTACTAGCTTTAACGGCTGGTAGAACTAGTGGTTTACTAGCTGTAACAGCTGATAGAACTAGTGGTTTACTAGCTGTAAGAGCTGGTAGAACTAGTGGTTTACTAGCTGTGACGGCTGGTAGAACTAGTGGTTTACTAGCTGTAACAGCTGATAGAACTAGTGGTTTACTAGCTTTAACGGCTGGTAGAACTAGTGGTTTACTAGCTTTAACGGCTGGTAGAACTAGTGGTTTACTAGCTGTAAGAGCTGATAGAACTAGTGGTTTACTAGCTGTAAGAGCTGGTAGAACTAGTGGTTTACTAGCTGTGACGGCTGATAGAACTAGTGGTTTACTAGCTGTAAGAGCTGGTAGAACTAGTGGTTTACTAGCTGTAAGAGCTGATAGAACTAGTGGTTTACTAGCTGTAACAGCTGATAGAACTAGTGGTTTACTAGCTGTAAGAGCTGGTAGAACTAGTCGTTTACTAGCTGTAACAGCTGATAGATCTAGTGGTTTACTAGCTGTAACAGCTGGTAGAACTAGTGGTTTACTAGCTGTAACAGCTGGTAGAACTAGTGGTTTACTAGCTGTAACAGCTGGTAGAACTAGTGGTTTACTAGCTGTAACAGCTGATAGAACTAGTGGTTTACTAGCTGTAACGGCTGATACAACTAGTGGTTTACTAGCTGTAACGGCTGGTAGAACTAGTGGTTTACTAGCTGTGACAGCTGATAGAACTAGTGGTTTACTAGCTGTGACAGCTGATAGAACTAGTGGTTTACTAGCTGTGACAGCTGATAGAACTAGTGGTTTACTAGCTGTGACAACTGATAGAACTAGTGGTTTACTAGCTGTATGAGCTGATAGAACTAGTGGTTTACTAGCTGTGACAACTGATAGAACTAGTGGTTTACTAGCTGTAAGAGCTGATAGAACTAGTGGTTTACTAGCTGTAACAGCTGGTAGAACTAGTGGTTTACTAGCTGTGACAGCTGATAGAACTAGTGGTTTACTAGCTGTAACAGCTGATAGAACTAGTGGTTTACTAGCTGTAAGAGCTGGTAGAACTAGTGGTTTACTAGCTGTAACAGCTGATAGAACTAGTGGTTTACTAGCTGTAACAGCTGATAGAACTAGAGGTTTACTAGCTGTGACGGCTGTGACCAAATAACCTTTTGTTGTGTTTTCTACTGTCACCACAGATATTGGCATTAAAGTCGGCCTATGCACATTGCTTCACTGTTGTGTGTGTGTGTGTGTGTGTGTGTGTGTGTGTGTGTGTGTGTGTGTGTGTGTGTGTGTGTGTGCGTGCACCACAGGAACCTGTTGTACAGTATTATTTCTCCAATGATAGAATGAAACAACTACATCCGTTTTCAGTGTTGAAAAGTTAAATGAAGTAATATGGTAATTGAACCTTCTGTCATAGGACCACTTCTTCTCATGACCAATGCATCATTGTGTTCGTATATTCAGACTGTGTACGGTTATTGTCACCAGTATGGATAGATGTGATATGGGTGTGTAGCATCCTTCGCTGAGCCACCTCTGCTTCCCTGACAAGACTGCTATCATCCCAAACTGCGTTCCTTTGTGTACACTTGGACCGTGAGTAGTTGATGGTCTTTATTGCTTGGCCTTCCTATCTCCAGGTTTCATAAACAAGTGGTTTGTTTCAGGTGTTTTCCAGACTGCTGCTACTCTGATCTTATAAACTAGAGCAGGTCTGGAAGCTCCACTGTTTCCATGGAAATAGAATCTAGAGCAGGTCTGGAAGCTCCACTGTTCCCATGGAAATAGTATCTACAGCATGTCTGGAAGCTCCACTGTTCCCATGGATATGGAATCTAGAGCAGGTCTGGAAGCTCCACTGTTCCCATGGATATGGAATCTAGAGCAGGTCTGGAAGCTCCACTGTTCCCATGGAAATAGAATCTAGGGCATGTCTGGAAGCTCCACTGTTTCATGGAAATAGAATCTAGAGCATGTCTGGAAGCTCTACTGTTTCAATGGAAATAGATTCTAGAGCATGTCTGGAAGCTCCACTGTTTCCATGGAAATAGAATCTAGAGCATGTCTGGAAGCCCCACTTTTTCCATGGAAATAGAATCTAGAGCATGTCTGGAAGCTCCACTGTTTCCATGGAAATGGAATCTAGAGCATGTTTGGAAGCTCCACTGTTCCCATGGAAGTAGAATCTAGAGCATGTCTGGAAGCTCCACTGTTTCCATGGAAATAGAATCTAGAGCATGTCTGGAAGGTCCACTGTTTCCATGGAAATAGAGTCTAGAGCATGTCTGGAAGCTCCACTGTTCCCAACGCCATGCTATTATGTTATTAACAAGCTCTATTACAGCTCCCAGTCCATATCCACCTCATATATTCATCCTCCACCACGCCCACAAATTAGGGAAAGCAAACATTCTTTCCTATTTACCCCCATTGTAAAAGAGCCAACTTCATTGTTGATTTCTTGTTATACAGAAATAACAAAACATGGTGAAAAGCTGCTGTGTTGTCAATGTACCAGGTAAAAAATCCTGACCTATGGTTCACAATGCTCCCACCCGCTTCAGGCTATTCGGTGTGGAAGAGTGGGAAATTGACCCAGTGTCCAATTAGGCTACACGTAGCGCTTAATGTTCCGGTTGCTAGCTAGCTAGCACTCACTCACGTGGCAGCTAGCACCGTCATGAAAAGGGGCATGAGGAAAGCCCTACAATATTAAAACATTTTGTGTAGTGAGAATGCTTGGGAGTAAAGTCATCTTTTCTTAAATGTGGTTTTGTACAGCACCTTCAGAAAGCATTTCCACCCCTTGACTTTTTCCACATTTTGTTGTGCTAAAGTGGGATTAAAATGGATTGAATTGTAATTTTGGGATTTACCCAAAACATAATGCTTTGTATTGAGGACAAAAAAGTTCATTTCATTGCCGATTTATTTTGTAGTATTACTACAGTGCCTTATTGCAAACAGGAAGCATGCTTTCGAATATCTTTATTCTGTACATTCTTCCTTCTTTTCACTCTGTAATTAAGATAAGTATTGTGGAGTAACTACAATGTTGTTGATCCATCCTCAGTTTTCTCCTATCACAGCCATTAAACTCTGTAACTGTTTTAAAGTCAACATTGGCCTCATGGTGAAATCCCTGAGAGGCTTCCTTCTTCTCCGGCAACCAGTGGTGGAAAAAGTACCCAATTGTCATACTTGAGTAAAAGTAAAGATAACTTAAAAGAAAATGACTCATGTAAATGTCACCCAGTAAAATACTACTTGAGTATAAGTCTAAAAGTGTTTGGTTTTAAATGTACTTTAGTATCAAAAGTAAAAGTATAAACCATTTAAAATGTATTATATTAAGCAAACCAGACAACACGGTTTTCTTCTTTTCTTTATTTACGGATAGCCAGGGTCAACACTCAGACATAACTTACAAACAAAGCATTTGAGGGGTGTGAATACTTTCTGAAGGCACTGTAATTAACTAAAACAAGCAGACAACAAGACAATTGTGTTTGTAAAAGGTTAAGTTTTTGTTGCGAGCCAATGGGGTAACCTAGGTAATGACAAATGTGTATTTATATACAGGGAGTACCAGTACCAAATCAATGTGGAGTTATATACAGGAAGTACCAGTACCAGATCAATGTGGAGCTATATACAGGGAGTACCAGTACCAGATCAATGTGGAGCTATATACAGGGAGTACCAGTACCAAATCAATGTGGAGTTATATACAGGAAGTACCAGTACCAGATCAATGTGGAGTTATATACAGGGAGTACCAGTACCAGATCAATGTGGAGCTATATACAGGGAGTACCAGATCAATGTGCAGCTATATACAGGGAGTACCAGTACCAGATCAGTGTAGAGCTATATACAGGAAGTACCAGTACCAGATCAGTGTAGAGCTATATACAGGGAGTACCAGGTCAATGTAGAGCTCTATACAGGAAGTACCAGTACCAGGTCAATGTGGAGCTATATACAGGGAGTACTAGCACCAGGTCAAAGTGGAGCTATATACAGGAAGTACCAGTACCAGATCAATGTGGAGCTATATACAGGGAGTACCAGTACCAGGTCAATGTGGAGCTATATACAGGAAGTACCAGTACCAGGTCAATGTGGAACTATATACAGGGAGCACCATGTCAATATGGAGCTATATACAGGGAGTACCAGGTCAATGTGGAGCTATATACAGGAAGTACCAGTACCAGGTCAATGTGGAGCTATATACAGGAAGTACCAGTACCAGGTCAATGTGGAGCTATATACAGGGAGTACCAGTACCAGATCAATGTGGAGCTATATACAGGGAGTACCAGGTCAATGTGGAGCTATATACAGGGAGTACCAGGTCAATATGGAGCTATATACAGGGAGTACCAGTACCAGGTCAATGTGGAGCTATATACAGGAAGTACCAGGTCAATGTGGAGCTATATACAGGAAGTACCAGAACCAGATCAACGTGGAGCTATATACAGGAAGTACCAGTACCAGGTCAATGTGGAGCTATATACAGGGAGTACCAGGTCAATGTGGAACTATATACAGAGAGCACCATGTCAATATGGAGCTATATACAGGAAGTACCAGTACCAGATCAATGTGGAGCTATATACAGGGAGTACCAGGTCAATGTGGAGCTATATACAGGGAGTAGCAGATCAATGTGGAGCTATATACAGGGAGTACCAGGTCAATGTGGAGCTGTTTACAGGAAGTACCAGTACCAGATCAATGTGGAGCTATATACAGGAAGTACCAGTACCAGGTCAATGTGGAGCTGTTTACAGGGAGTACCAGTACCAGGTCAATGTGGAGCTATAAACAGGGAGTACCACTTCCAGATCAATGTGTAACTATATACAGGAAGTACCAGTACCAGATCAATGTGGAGCTATATACAGGAAGTACCAGTACCAGGTCAATGTGGAGCTATAAACAGGGAGTACCACTTCCAGATCAATGTGTAACTATATATAGGAAGTACCAGTACTAGGTCAATGTGGAGCTATATACAGGGAGTACCAGTGCCAGATCAATGTGGAGCTATATACAGGGAGTACCAGTACCAGATCAATGTGCAGCTATATACAGGGAGTACCAGTACCAGATCAATGTGGAGCTATATACAGGGAGTACCAGTACCAGGTCAATGTGGAGCTATATACAGGGAGTACCAGTACCAGATCAATGTGGAGCTATATACAGGGAGTACCAGTACCAGATCAATGTGGAGAGGTACGAGGTATTTGAGGTAGATATGTACATGAAGGCAGGGTAAAGTGACTAGGCATCAGGATAGATAATAATAAGGTATTTGAGGTAGATATGTACATGAAGGCAGGGTAAAGTGACTAGGCATCAGGATAGATAATAATAAGAGTAAAATATAGAACAGAGTAGCCACAGCATATGAGTGTAAAAGTGTGTGAGGCAACGGCAAAACCTCATCAAGCGACTTCTAGCAACAAATCAAGGAGCCAAAAGCGATTCTCACCAAAAAATTGTTGGCAATTAAAATTGTCAATGGAATGACGTTGAACATCTGTTGGGCTGTTCTCCATCTAGCTAACTATAGTACATGTTCTCCATCTAGCTAACTATAGTACATGTTCTCCATCTAGCTAACTATAGTACATGTTCTCCTTCTAGCTAACTATAGTACATGTTCTCCATCTAGCTAACTATAGTACATGTTCTCCTTCTAGCTAACTATAGTACATGTTCTCCTTCTAGCTAACTATAGTACATGTTCTCCATCTAGCTAACTATAGTACATGTTCTCCTTCTAGCTAACTATAGTACATGTTCTCCATCTAGCTAACTATAGTACATGTTCTCCTTCTAGCTAACTATAGTACATGTTCTCCATCTAGCTAACTATAGTACATGTTCTCCATCTAGCTAACTATAGTACATGTTCTCCTTCTAGCTAACTATAGTACATGTTCTCCATCTAGCTAACTATAGTACATGTTCTCCATCTAGCTAACTATAGTACATGTTCTCCATCTAGCTAACTATAGTACATGTTCTCCTTCTAGCTAACTATAGTACATGTTCTCCTTCTAGCTAACTATAGTACATGTTCTCCATCTAGCTAACTATAGTACATGTTCTCCATCTAGCTAACTATAGTACATGTTCTCCATCTAGCTAACTATAGTACATGTTCTCCATCTAGCTAACTATAGTACATGTTCTCCATCTAGCTAACTATAGTACATGTTCTCCATCTAGCTAACTATAGTACATGTTCTCCATCTAGCTAACTATAGTACATGTTCTCCTTCTAGCTAACTATAGTACATGTTCTCCATCTAGCTAACTATAGTACATGTTCTCCATCTAGCTAACTATAGTACATGTTCTCCATCTAGCTAACTATAGTACATGTTCTCCATCTAGCTAACTATAGTACATGTTCTCCTTCTAGCTAACTATAGTACATGTTCTCCATCTAGCTAACTATAGTACATGTTCTCCATCTAGCTAACTATAGTACATGTTCTCCATCTAGCTAACTATAGTACATGTTCTCCATCTAGCTAACTATAGTACATGTTCTCCATCTAGCTAACTATAGTACATGTTCTCCATCTAGCTAACTATAGTACATGTTCTCCATCTAGCTAACTATAGTACATGTTCTCCATCTAGCTAACTATAGTACATGTTCTCCATCTAGCTAACTATAGTACATGTTCTCCTTCTAGCTAACTATAGTACATGTTCTCCATCTAGCTAACTATAGTACATGTTCTCCTTCTAGCTAACTATAGTACATGTTCTCCATCTAGCTAACTATAGTACATGTTCTCCATCTAGCTAACTATAGTACATGTTCTCCATCTAGCTAACTATAGTACATGTTCTCCATCTAGCTAACTATAGTACATGTTCTCCATCTAGCTAACTATAGTACATGTTCTCCTTCTAGCTAACTATAGTACATGTTCTCCATCTAGCCAACTATAGTACATGTTCTCCATCTAGCTAACTATAGTACATGTTCTCCATCTAGCTAACTATAGTACATGTTCTCCATCTAGCTAACTATAGTACATGTTCTCCATCTAGCTAACTATAGCACATGTTCTCCATCTAGCTAACTATAGTACATGTTCTCCATCTAGCTAACTATAGCACATGTTCTCCATCTAGCTAACTATAGTACATGTTCTCCATCTAGCTAACTATAGTACATGTTCTCCATCTAGCTAACTATAGTACATGTTCTCCTTCTAGCTAACTATAGTACATGTTCTCCATCTAGCCAACTATAGTACATGTTCTCCATCTAGCTAACTATAGTACATGTTCTCCATCTAGCTAACTATAGTACATGTTCTCCTTCTAGCTAACTATAGTACATGTTCTCCATCTAGCTAACTATAGTACATGTTCTCCTTCTAGCTAACTATAGTACATGTTCTCCATCTAGCTAACTATAGTACATGTTCTCCATCTAGCTAACTATAGTACATGTTCTCCATCTAGCTAACTATAGTACATGTTCTCCATCTAGCTAACTATAGTACATGTTCTCCATCTAGCTAACTATAGTACATGTTCTCCATCTAGCTAACTATAGCACATGTTCTCCATCTAGCTAACTATAGCACATGTTCTCCATCTAGCTAACTATAGCACATGTTCTCCATCTAGCTAACTATAGCACATGTTCTCCATCTAGCTAACTATAGCACATGTTCTCCATCTAGCTAACTATAGTACATGTTCTCCATCTAGCTAACTATAGCACATGTTCTCCATCTAGCTAACTATAGTACATGTTCTCCATCTAGCTAACTATAGTACATGTTCTCCATCTAGCTAACTATAGTACATGTTCTCCATCTAGCTAACTATAGTACATGTTCTCCATCTAGCTAACTATAGCACATGTTCTCCATCTAGCTAACTATAGTACATGTTCTCCATCTAGCTAACTATAGTACATGTTCTCCATCTAGCTAACTATAGTACATGTTCTCCATCTAGCTAACTATAGTACATGTTCTCCATCTAGCTAACTATAGTACATGTTCTCCATCTAGCTAACTATAGCACATGTTCTCCATCTAGCTAACTATAGCACATGTTCTCCATCTAGCTAACTATAGTACATGTTCTCCATCTAGCTAACTATAGCACATGTTCTCCATCTAGCTAACTATAGTACATGTTCTCCATCTAGCTAACTATAGTACATGTTCTCCTTCTAGCTAACTATAGTACATGTTCTCCTTCTAGCTAACTATAGTACATGTTCTCCTTCTAGCTAACTATAGTACATGTTCTCCATCTAGCTAACTATAGTACATGTTCTCCTTCTAGCTAACTATAGTACATGTTCTCCATCTAGCTAACTATAGTACATGTTCTCCATCTAGCTAACTATAGTACATGTTCTCCATCTAGCTAACTATAGTACATGTTCTCCATCTAGCTAACTATAGTACATGTTCTCCATCTAGCTAACTATAGTACATGTTCTCCATCTAGCTAACTATAGTACATGTTCTCCATCTAGCTAACTATAGTACATGTTCTCCATCTAGCTAACTATAGTACATGTTCTCCATCTAGCTAACTATAGTACATGTTATCCTTCTAGCTAACTATAGTACATGTTCTCCTTCTAGCTAACTATAGTACATGTTCTCCTTCTAGCTAACTATAGTACATGTTATCCTTCTAGCTAACTATAGTACATGTTCTCCATCTAGCTAACTATAGTACATGTTCTCCATCTAGCTAACTATAGTACATGTTCTCCATCTAGCTAACTATAGTACATGTTATCCTTCTAGCTAACTATAGTACATGTTCTCCATCTAGCTAACTATAGTACATGTTCTCCATCTAGCTAACTATAGTACATGTTCTCCATCTAGCTAACTATAGTACATGTTCTCCATCTAGCTAACTATAGTACATGTTCTCCATCTAGCTAACTATAGTACATGTTCTCCATCTAGCTAACTATAGTACATGTTCTCCATCTAGCTAACTATAGTACATGTTCTCCTTCTAGCTAACTATAGCACATGTTCTCCATCTAGCTAACTATAGCACATGTTCTCCATCTAGCTAACTATAGCACATGTTCTCCATCTAGCTAACTATAGCACATGTTCTCCATCTAGCTAACTATAGAACATAACTTGAAATGACACTCCTGTTTACAGTCATCTTTATTTATTGACAGCGCTGAAGTGGTGAGAGTATTTTTGATTTTATTAAAAGATTTTCAAAGCAGTTTTGCCAGGAGAGATCATCCTAGATCTTCCTGGCTGGCTATAATGCCATACTTGGGCTAGCTAACATGTTCAGAGCTAGTTAGTTAGCTAGCTAGCCAGCCAGCTAACCTTTTGTTCACAATACATTTGGCAGAAACAGTCTAGCTACATGGTGAAATTGGATGAATAATCATAATTGACATACATTTGTATTCCCCTGTGTTTTTTCATGTCAGCATCATTTGTTTCCTTTCTGACACAGAAAATGACTCCATTAAATCCATATCTGTTGCTTGTGTTGCTTGTGAGTAAGACATTGTTCTTAAAAATGTTTGCCCTAAAATGGTGTCATCCTTGTATTCTATGGCCAGAAAAATGAAATCTTGTTTTCAGAAAATGTTGTTGAGGCTTATTTAAAATAGTGTCTTAGCCATGATCTAGCTGATGGTTATCATACATGGAGAGCAGGACTAATACTCTGAGAGGATATACTGATGATCTAACTGATGGTTAGTAGAGGTGGAGAGCAGGACTAATACTCTGAGAGGATGGTTAGCAGAGGTGGAGAGCAGGACTAATACTCTGAGAGGATATACTGATGATCTAACTGATGGTTAGTAGAGGTGGAGAGCAGGACTAATACTCTGAGAGGATGGTTAGTAGAGGTGGAGAGCAGGACTAATACTCTGAGAGGATGGTTAGTAGAGGTGGAGAGCAGGACTAATACTCTGAGAGGATGGTTAGCAGAGGTGGAGACCAGGACTAATACTCTGAGAGGATGGTTAGTAGAGGTGGAGACCAGGACTAATACTCTGAGAGGATGGTTAGTAGAGGTGGAGACCAGGACTAATACTCTGAGAGGATGGTTAGTAGAGGTGGAGAAATGGGAGAAGATGCGATGACAACAGTTTGTCTCTAAAGTAAAGGAGCTAATAATCCTGTCTCTCTCTGTCTCTGTGTGTCTCTGTGTGTCTCGGTCTCGCTCTCAAATGCAGATTGCTTTATTGGCCTCAAATACAATTTGTAGATATTGCCAAAGCAGTATGGTGGTACAGCATTTCAGTAAATACAGTACAATGCAATGAGGAAAATGCTCTCTCTCTCAATTAAATTAAATAGACAATATACAAAAGTGAAATAAACAATAAAAACTTAACAGTAAACATTACACTCACAGAAGTTCCAAAATACATTACAAATGTCATATTATGTATATATACAGTATTGTAACGATGTACAAATGGTTGAAGTACAAAAGGGAAAATAAATAAACATAAATATGAGTTGTCTCGCTCGCTCTCTTGCTCTCTCTCTCTTTCTCTTTCTCTTGGTCTCTCTTTCTCTCTCACTATCTCTTTCTCTCTCTCGCTCTCTTTGACTCTCTCTCTCTCTTGCTCTCTCTTTCTCTCTCCTCTCTCTTGCTATCTATTTCTTGCTTTCTCTTTCTCGCTGTTTATCACATATGCATAGTCACTTTAACTATACATTCATGTACATACTACCTCAATTGGCCCGACCAACCAGTACTCCCGCACATTGGCTATCCGGGCTATCTGCATTGTGTCCCACCACCCACCACCCGCCAACCCCTCTTTTACACTACTGCTACTCTCTGTTTATCATCTATGCATAGTCACTTTAACCATATCTACATGTACATACTACCTCAATCAGCCTGACTAACCAGTGCCTGTATGTAGCCTCGCTACTGTTATTTTTCACTGTCTTTTTACTGTTGTTTGTATTTCTTTACTTACCTATTGTTCACCTAATACCTTATTTGCACTATTGGTTAGAGCCTGTAAGTAAGCATTTCACTGTAAGGTCTACACCTGTTGTATTCGGCGCACGTGACAAATAAACTTTGATTTGATTCCTATCTCCCGTTACTAATATCTCACTATGATAAAACCAACAGAAGAGAAAGTCCTCTCTGTAGCTTTAGGCCTTCAGCTTTGCTTCCATCTTTTATTTTTCCTGAACCAGCGAGTGATTAAAAATGTGTTTCTTTCCACGGAGGAATACAGACACCCACAGCTGAGGCTGGAGGAAACATCCACTACATGATTATCTGTGGTGGTGGTGGTGATGAGTTGATGGTGGTATGTGTTTGCGTGCGTGCAATGTTTGTGTGTGTGTGTGAGGTGTATGCTAGATATTTGTATGTATGTGAGATTAGTAACCCAGTGAAATAGTAACCCAGTGAAATAGTAACCCAGTGAAATAGTAACCCAGTGAAATAGTAACCCAGTGAAATAGCAGCCCAGTGAAATAGCAGCCCAGTGAAATAGCAACCCAGTGAAATAGCAACCCAGTGAAATAGTAACCCAGTGAAATAGTAACCCAGTGAAATAGTAACCCAGTGAAATAGCAACCAGTGAAATAGCAACCAGTGAAATAGCAACCAGTGAAATAGCAGCCCAGTGAAATAGCAGCCCAGTGAAATAGTAACCAGTGAAATAGCAGCCCAGTGAAATAGCAGCCCAGTGAAATAGCAGCCCAGTGAAATAGCAGCCCAGTGAAATAGCAGCCCAGTGAAATAGTAACCAGTGAAATAGCAGCCCAGTGAAATAGCAGCCCAGTGAAATAGTAACCCAGTGAAATAGCAGCCCAGTGAAATAGCAGCCCATGAAATAGCAACCAGTGAAATAGCAACCAGTGAAATAGCAACCAGTGAAATAGCAACCAGTGAAATAGCTAACCCAGTGAAATAGCAGCCCAGTGAAATAGCAACCAGTGAAATAGCAACCCAGTGAAATAGCTAACCCAGTGAAATAGCAGCCCAGTGAAATAGCAGCCCAGTGAAATAGCTAAGCCAGTGAAATAGCAACCAGTGAAATAGCTAACCCAGTGAAATAGCAGCCCAGTGAAATAGCAGCCCAGTGAAATAGCAGCCCAGTGAAATAGCAGCCCATGAAATAGCAACCAGTGAAATAGCAACCAGTGAAATAGCAGCCCAATGAAATAGCAGCTCGGTAAAATAGTGGTGATGACTGAGGGAGAATACCTATAGCACAGTGAAATAGCCTGATGACTGGTCTGACAGTGTGGATTCTTCACCAGGCTCTGCGGCCTGATTAGAGGAAGATACTGATGATGATGATGATGATGATGACTAGACCCTGATTAGAGGAAGATACTGATGATGATGATGACTAGACCCTGATTAGAGGAAGATACTGATGATGATGATGATGATGACTAGACCCTGATTAGAGGAAGATACTGATGATGATGATGATGATGATGATGACTAGACCCTGATTAGAGGAAGATAATGATGATGATGATGACTAGACCCTGATTAGAGGAAGATACTGATGATGATGATGATGATGACTAGACCCTGATTAGAGGAAGATACTGATGATGATGATGATGATTAGAGGAAGATACTGATGATGATGATGACTAGACCCTGATTAGAGGAAGATACTGATGATGATGATGATGACTAGACCCTGATTAGAGGAAGATACTGATGATGATGATGATGATGATGATGATGATGACCCTGAGTAGAGGAAGATACTGATGATGATGATGACTAGACCCTGAGTAGAGGAAGATACTGATGATGATGATGATGACTAGACCCTGATTAGAGGAAGATACTGATGATGATGATGATGATGATGATGACCCTGAGTAGAGGAAGATATTGATGAGGATGATGACTAGACCCTGAGTAGAGGAAGATACTGATGATGATGATGATGACTAGACCCTGATTAGAGGAAGATACTGATGATGATGATGACTAGACCCTGATTAGAGGAAGATACTGATGATGATGATGATGATGACTAGACCCTGAGTAGAGGAAGATACTGATGATGATGATGATGATGACTAGACCCTGATTAGAGGAAGATACTGATGATGATGATGATGATGACTAGACCCTGATTAGAGGAAGATACTGATGATGATGATGATGACTAGACCCTGATTAGAGGAAGATACTGATGATGATGATGATGATGACTAGACCCTGATTAGAGGAAGATACTGATGATGATGATGATGATGACTAGACCCTGATTAGAGGAAGATACTGATGATGATGATGACTAGACCCTGATTAGAGGAAGATACTGATGATGATGATGATGATGATGATGACTAGACCCTGAGTAGAGGAAGATACTGATGATGATGATGATGATGATGACTAGACCCTGATTAGAGGAAGATACTGATGATGATGATGACTAGACCCTGATTAGAGGAAGATACTGATGATGATGATGATGATGATGATGATGATGACTAGACCCTGATTAGAGGAAGATACTGATGATGATGATGATGATGACCCTGAGTAGAGGAAGATACTGATGATGATGATGATGATGACTAGACCCTGATTAGAGGAAGATACTGATGATGATGATGATGATGATGACTAGACCCTGATTAGAGGAAGATACTGATGATGATGATGATGACTAGACCCTGAGTAGAGGAAGATACTGATGATGATGATGATGACTAGACCCTGATTAGAGGAAGATACTGATGATGATGATGATGATGATGATGATGACTAGACCCTGATTAGAGGAAGATACTGATGATGATGATGATGATGACTAGACCCTGATTAGAGGAAGATAATGATGATGATGATGATGATGATGACTAGACCCTGATTAGAGGAAGATACTGATGATGATGATGATGATGATGATGATGATGATGATGATGACTAGACCCTGATTAGAGGAAGATAATGATGATGATGATGATGATGATGATGATGATGATGATGATGATGACTAGACCCTGATTAGAGGAAGATACTGATGATGATGATGATGATGATGATGACTAGACCCTGAGTAGAGGAAGATACTGATGATGATGATGATGATTAGAGGAAGATACTGATGATGATGATGATGATGATGATGATGATGACTAGACCCTGATTAGAGGAAGATACTGATGATGATGATGATGATGATGATGATGATGATGACCCTGAGTAGAGGAAGATACTGATGATGATGATGATGATGACTAGACCCTGAGTAGAGGAAGATACTGATGATGATGATGATGATGATGATGATGATGATGACTAGACCCTGAGTAGAGGAAGATAATGATGATGATGATGATGATGATGACTAGACCCTGAGTAGAGGAAGATACTGATGATGATGATGATGATGATGATGATGATGATGAGCCTGATTAGAGGAAGATACTGATGATGATGATGATGATGATGATGATGATGACTAGACCCTGATTAGAGGAAGATACTGATGATGATGATGATGATGATGATGATGATGACTAGACCCTGATTAGAGGAAGATACTGATGATGATGATGATGATGACTAGACCCTGAGTAGAGGAAGATACTGATGATGATGATGATGATGATGATGATGATGATGATGACTAGACCCTGATTAGAGGAAGATAATGATGATGATGATGATGATGACTAGACCCTGATTAGAGGAAGATACTGATGATGATGATGATGATGACTAGACCCTGATTAGAGGAAGATAATGATGATGATGATGATGATGATGATGATGATGATGACTAGACCCTGATTAGAGGAAGATACTGATGATGATGATGATGACTAGACCCTGAGTAGAGGAAGATACTGATGATGATGATGATGATGATGATGACTAGACCCTGATTAGAGGAAGATGATGATGATGATGACTAGACCCTGATTAGAGGAAGATACTGATGATGATGATGATGATGATGATGATGATGATGACCCTGATTAGAGGAAGATACTGATGATGATGATGATGATGACTAGACCCTGATTAGAGGAAGATACTGATGATGATGATGATGATGACTAGACCCTGATTAGAGGAAGATAATGATGATGATGATGATGATGATGATGATGATGATGATGATGACTAGACCCTGATTAGAGGAAGATACTGATGATGATGATGATGATGACTAGACCCTGATTAGAGGAAGATACTGATGATGATGATGATGATGATGATGACTAGACCCTGATTAGAGGAAGATACTGATGATGATGATGATGATGATGATGATGATGATGATGATGATGACTAGACCCTGAGTAGAGGAAGATACTGATGATGATGATGATGATGACTAGACCCTGATTAGAGGAAGATACTGATGATGATGATGATGATGACTAGACCCTGATTAGAGGAAGATACTGATGATGATGATGATGATGATGATGACTAGACCCTGATTAGAGGAAGATACTGATGATGATGATGATGATGATGATGATGATGATGACTAGACCCTGATTAGAGGAAGATACTGATGATGATGATGATGATGATGATGATGATGACTAGACCCTGATTAGAGGAAGATACTGATGATGATGATGACTAGACCCTGATTAGAGGAAGATACTGATGATGATGATGATGATGACTAGACCCTGAGTAGAGGAAGATACTGATGATGATGATGATGATGATGATGATGATGACTAGACCCTGATTAGAGGAAGATACTGATGATGATGATGACTAGACCCTGATTAGAGGAAGATAATGATGATGATGATGATGATGATGACTAGACCCTGATTAGAGGAAGATACTGATGATGATGATGATGATGATGATGATGATGATGACTAGACCCTGATTAGAGGAAGATACTGATGATGATGGTGATGATGTTTCTCTTTACTTAATTGTATATGTCCCAAATGGCACCCTGTTCCCTGCTTTGGACCAGAGCTTATGGGGCATTCTGTTTTGAGAACAGGGTGCTTTTTCGGATGTCGTATCAGCAGGGTGAGATGAGGTGGACTTATTCAGTGGACAGAGCAGAACAGAGAAGAACAGAGTCTGCAATAAGGACAGAATAACCCCGAGCCACTGTTCAGTTTAACTCACAGAATCAGCAAGTTCTATCAGACACTTCAAAACATGGGTTTCTGCTCTCCGTTTCCATGTGTCTCTCTCTTTCCCTCTGTCTCTCTCTCCCTCTCACCCCCCCCCCCCCCCCCCCCCCCTCATTCTCTCTAAACGCTGACTGTTCACATGCTGTGTTCACGTTATTCCATTGTGTCTCTGCAGGGTTGGCTACTTCTATCATCTCCGGGACTGAGGAAAGTCTCTTATCAAAATGCTAATGTGCTTTAGCGGAAGCATTAGTGCTGGGTGAATAAAACACAATTAAACGGCTGCGTGTTTAATCTGGGAAGAGTGGATGGTGCTAACCACTATCTCTTCCAAGTCAGCGTGACCAGATGTTTGGACTGTCGTCTCACCTCGGCCCTGCCTCATGTATTTTACCCTCAATCATTCTAAAGTGAAAGCTGTAAAACAAAAGGAAGGAGAGGAGGGCTGGGTTAACACTGTCTACAGCAGACACTGTGCTGGTTAACACTGTCTACAGCAGACACTGGGCTGGTTAACACTGTCTACAGCAGACACTGGGCTGGTTAACACTGTCTACAGCAGACACTGGGCTGGTTAACACTGTCTACAGTAGACACTGGGCTGGTTAACACTGTCTACAGCAGACACTGGGCTGGTTAACGCTGTCTACAGCAGACACTGGGCTGGTTAACACTGTCTACAGCAGACACTGGGCTGGGTTTACACTGTCTACAGCAGACACTGGGCTGGTTAACACTGTCTACAGCAGACACTGGGCTGGTTAACACTGTCTACAGCAGACACTGGGCTGGTTAACACTGTCTACAGCAGACACTGGGCTGGGTTAACACTGTCTACAGCAGACACTGGGCTGGGCTGGGTTAACACTGTCTAAAGCAGACACTGGGCTGGGTTAACACTGTCTACAGCAGACACTGGGCTGGTTAACACTGTCTACAGCAGACACTGGGCTGGGTTAACACTGTCTACAGCAGACACTGGGCTGGTTAACACTGTCTACAGCAGACACTGGGCTGGGTTTACACTGTCTACAGCAGACACTGGGCTGGTTAACGCTGTCTACAGCAGACACTGGGCTGGTTAACACTGGCTACAGCAGACACTGGGCTGGTTAACACTGTATACAGCAGACACTGGGCTGGGTTAACACTGGCTACAGCAGACACTGGGCTGGGTTAACACTGTCTACAGCAGACACTGCACTGGGTAAACACTGTCTACAGCAGACACTGGGCTGGGTAAACACTGTCTACAGCAGACACTGGGCTGGGTTTACACTGACTACAGCAGACACTGGGCTGGGTTTACACTGTCTACAGCAGACACTGGGCTGGTTAACAATGTCTACAGCAGACACTGGGCTGGTTAACACTGTCTACAGCAGACACTGTGCTGGGTGAACACTGTCTACAGCAGACACTGGGCTGGGCTGGGTTAACACTGTCTACAGCAGACACTGGGATGGGTTAACACTGTCTACAGCAGACACTGGGCTGGTTAACACTGTCTACAGCAGACACTGGGCTGGGTTTACACTGTCTACAGCAGACACTGGGCTGGTTAACACTGTCTACAGCAGACACTGGGCTGGTTAACACTGTCTACAGCAGACACTGGGCTGGTTAACACTGTCTACAGCAGACACTGGGCTGGTTAACACTGTCTACAGCAGACACTGGGCTGGGTTAACACTGTCTACAGCAGACACTGGGCTGGGCTGGGTTAACACTGTCTACAGCAGACACTGGGCTGGGTTAACACTGTCTACAGCAGACACTGGGCTGGGTTAACACTGTCTACAGCAGACACTGGGCTGGTTAACACTGTCTACAGCAGACACTGGGCTGGGTTTACACTGTCTACAGCAGACACTGGGCTGGTTAACGCTGTCTACAGCAGACACTGGGCTGGTTAACACTGGCTACAGCAGACACTGGGCTGGTTAACACTGTATACAGCAGACACTGGGCTGGGTTAACACTGGCTACAGCAGACACTGGGCTGGGTTAACACTGTCTACAGCAGACACTGGGCTGGGTAAACACTGTCTACAGCAGACACTGGGCTGGTTAACGCTGTCTACAGCAGACACTGGGCTGGGTTTACACTGTCTACAGCAGACACTGGGCTGGGTTTACACTGTCTACAGCAGACACTGGGCTGGTTAACACTGTCTACAGCAGACACTGGGCTGGGCTGGGTTTACACTGTCTACAGCAGACACTGGGCAGGGCTGGGTTAACACTGTCTACAGCAGACACTGGGCTGGGCTGGGTTAACACTGTCTACAGCAGACACTGGGCTGGGCTGGGTTAACACTGTCTACAGCAGACACTGGGCTGGGCTGGGTTAACACTGTCTACAGCAGACACTGGGCTGGGCTGGGTTAACACTGTCTACAGCAGACACTGGGCTGGTTAACACTGTCTACAGCAGACACTGGGCTGGTTAACACTGTCTACAGCAGACACTGGGCTGGTTAACACTGTCTACAGCAGACACTGGGCTGGTTAACACTGTCTACAGCAGACACTGGGCTGGTTAACGCTGTCTACAGCAGACACTGGGCTGGTTAACACTGTCTACAGCAGACACTGGGCTGGGTTTACACTGTCTACAGCAGACACTGGGCTGGTTAACACTGTCTACAGCAGACACTGGGCTGGTTAACACTGTCTACAGCAGACACTGGGCTGGTTAACACTGTCTACAGCAGACACTGGGCTGGTTAACGCTGTCTACAGCAGACACTGGGCTGGTTAACACTGTCTACAGCAGACACTGGGCTGGGTTTACACTGTCTACAGCAGACACTGGGCTGGTTAACACTGTCTACAGCAGACACTGGGCTGGTTAACACTGTCTACAGCAGACACTGGGCTGGTTAACACTGTCTACAGCAGACACTGGGCTGGGTTAACACTGTCTACAGCAGACACTGGGCTGGGTAAACACTGTCTACAGCAGACACTGGGCTGGGTTTACACTGTCTACAGCAGACACTGGGCTGGGTTTACACTGTCTACAGCAGACACTGGGCTGGTTAACACTGTCTACAGCAGACACTGGGCTGGGCTGGGTTTACACTGTCTACAGCAGACACTGGGCAGGGCTGGGTTAACACTGTCTACAGCAGACACTGGGCTGGGCTGGGTTAACACTGTCTACAGCAGACACTGGGCTGGGCTGGGTTAACACTGTCTACAGCAGACACTGGGCTGGGTTGGGTTAACACTGTCTACAGCAGACACTGGGCTGGGCTGGGTTAACACTGTCTACAGCAGACACTGGGCTGGGCTGGGTTAACACTGTCTACAGCAGACACTGGGCTGGTTAACACTGTCTACAGCAGACACTGGGCTGGGTAAACACTGTCTACAGCAGACACTGGGCTGGGTTTACACTGTCTACAGCAGACACTGGGCTGGGTTTACACTGTCTACAGCAGACACTGGGCTGGTTAACACTGTCTCCAGCAGACACTGGGCTGGTTAACACTGTCTACAGCAGACACTGGGCTGGGCTGGGTTTACACTGTCTACAGCAGACACTGGGCTGGGCTGGGTTTACACTGTCTACAGCAGACACTGGGCAGGGCTGGGTTAACACTGTCTACAGCAGACACTGGGCTGGGCTGGGTTAACACTGTCTACAGCAGACACTGGGCTGGGCTGGGTTAACACTGTCTACAGCAGACACTGGGCTGGGCTGGGTTAACACTGTCTACAGCAGACACTGGGCTGGGCTGGGTTAACACTGTCTACAGCAGACACTGGGCTGGTTAACACTGTCTACAGCAGACACTGGGCTGGGTTTACACTGTCTACAGCAGACACTGGGCTGGGTTTACACTGTCTACAGCAGACACTGGGCTGGGTTTACACTGTCTACAGCAGACACTGGGCTGGTTAACACTGTCTACAGCAGACACTGGGCTGGTTAACACTGTCTACAGCAGACACAGGGCTGGGTTAACACTGTCTACAGCAGACACTGGGCTGGTTAACACTGTCTACAGCAGACACTGGGCTGGGTTAACACTGTCTACAGCAGACACTGGGCTGGTTAACACTGTCTACAGCAGACACTGGGCTGGGTTAACACTGTCTACAGCAGACACTGGGCTGGGTTTACACTGTCTACAGCAGACACTGGGCTGGTTAACACTGTCTACAGCAGACACTGGGCTGGTTAACACTGTCTACAGCAGACACTGGGCTGGTTAACACTGTCTACAGCAGACATTGGGCTGGTTTAACACTGTCTACAGAAGACACTGGGCTGGGTTAACACTGTCTACAGCAGACACTGGGCTGGGCTGGGTTTACACTGTCTACAGCAGACACTGGGCTGGGTTAACACTGTCTACAGCAGACACTGGGCTGGGCTGGGTTAACACTGTCTACAGCAGACACTGGGCTGGGATGGGTTAACACTGTCTACAGCAGGCACTGGGCTGGGCTGGGTTAACACTGTCTACAGCAGACACTGGGCTGGGCTGGGTTAACACTGTCTACAGCAGACACTGGGCTGGTTAACACTGTCTACAGCAGACACTGGGCTGGTTTACACTGTCTACAGCAGACACTGGGCTGGTTAACACTGTCTACAGCAGACACTGGGCTGGTTAACGCTGTCTACAGCAGACACTGGGCTGGTTAACGCTGTCTACAGCAGACACTGGGCTGGTTAACGCTGTCTACAGCAGACACTGGGCTGGTTAACACTGTCTACAGCAGACACTGGGCTGGGTTAATGTTGTCTACAGCAGACACTGGGCTGGTTAACACTGTCTACAGCAGACACTGGGCTGGTTTAACACTGTCTACAGCAGACACTGGGCTGGTAGATTAGCTGAGTGTCAAGAAGGATTAATCTACCAGTTTGGGTGCATGAGAGAGATTTAGTTGACCATACATAACACACTCCAAAGCGTTGTTATCTGACAGTCTATCTGAAGTATGCTTGCCATGTTTAAAATATATCAAATCAAATTAT
This sequence comes from Salmo salar, assembly GCF_965601325.2. Classification (NCBI taxonomy): domain Eukaryota; kingdom Metazoa; phylum Chordata; class Actinopteri; order Salmoniformes; family Salmonidae; genus Salmo; species Salmo salar. Next base: position 100,267,634 of record NC_138293.1, read on the forward strand.
ATTGGTCACATAAACATATTTAGCAGATAATGCTGGTGTATCGAAGTATATTGCTTGAATCTTCACAGTCCTGTTATTAAAGAGTCTCTTTGTGATCTTGTCATCCTTAATGATGGAGAGAAGTGTCACCTCTTCAGTTTGCTGTGTGAATACTGTAGTCTGTTTCCAGATGGCTGTAGGAAGAAACCAGTGAAGCTTGAGAGGAGCTTCTCTTTCATTGGTGGGTTTCACATCCCCTTACTGGGATGCACACACACACATATATATACATATATATATATATTATATATATATAATATATATATATATACATACATACACACACACACACTATCCTGGTTTGATGTTAGATGTGCCATGGGCAGCAGTGGGCCGTTTGCCAGGAACATTCAATTTTACACAACCTTTGACAGCTCTGTGTGTGTGTGTGTGTGTGTACTAGTCTGTAAAAATAGAACGACTCAAAAGACCATGATTGTGTAATGAAATAGAAATACTCTGAAACAGCCAAAGAGGTTCTTCAACCTGAATATTGGTGTTTTTAAGAGTGTTGTGAAAACGCTTGTTGGGATTTCAGTGCGTGTAAAAAGTAGCAAATCTATATGTTTTTGCAGACCGTGGTTTACGGTCATGGTTGTCGTCTGGAATGGAGGACCAAAACGCAGCAGGAATGTGGATGCTCATCTTGTATATTTATTTAAATAACAAGAACACCAACAACAAAAAAATGAAGAAACGAACTCATGAACAACAAAACAGTCTTGCCATGAACAACAAAACAGTCTTGCCATGAACAACAAAACAGTCTTGCCATGAACAACAAAACAGTCTTGCCATGAACAACAAAACAGTCTTGCCATGAACAACAAAACAGTCTTGCCATGAACAACAAAACAGTCTTGCCATGAACAACAAAACAGTCTTGCCATGAACAACAAAACAGTCTTGCCATGAACAACAAAACAGTCTTGCCATGAACAACAAAACAGTCTTGCCATGCACACTCAGCAAAACAAGAAACAATCTCCCACAAACACTAAACCAAACACATACCCATATATAGGACTCTCAATCAGAGGCAACGAGAAAGCACCTGCCTCCAATTGAGAGTCCAACCCCCCATTAACCTAAACATAGAAATACCACAAACCAGAAAGAACATAGAAATACCAAAACATAGAACATAGACCAAAAACCCGGAAATAATAAATCAAACGCCCTACTAAATAAACCACCACCCCGAACCACATAAAACAAATACCCTCTGCCACATCCTGACCAAACTACCATAACAAATAACCCTTTATACTGGTCAGGACGTGACATTTACAGCCTAAATACTGATTAATGACAAGGGTCTATAGAGAATAATTTTTGGGTGGAATTCCACCTTCATATTTTTCATTGCTTTATTTAGACAGATTAGAAACAGGACTGAAAGTGGGACAGGCGGGAGTGGGACAGGCGGAAGTGGGACAGGCGGAAGTGGGACAGGCGGAAGTGGGACAGGCGGGAAGCGGGAATAAACCCCTGAGGCAGTAAAGTTGTACATTAAATTAGAAATTTACACTCTCAACCACACTGTAAATAATTATTCTGTGGAGAATTTAAATTGACCAAAAGAAAAAAATAAATATATATATATATATATATATATATACCTATACTTAATAAAAATGAATGCATGTCATTTCAATGATTTGTTCATTTCATTTTACCAAAAAAATTAAGAATAAACGTAATATGTTGCTCAAAATGTAAGCATCTTTTTTTTATATTTTTTTAGCATAACCAAGATAGAGAAAATTGACTGATTGGAACTCACTGGAAGTCTGGTTGTCATCTCTTTGTACTTCCTATCTTGTCACATGGTTCTGTTTTTTTGAGGACTGTGGGTAATTCACAATTTTTTGGGGGGCTGTATCAATGTTTTACACAATGTTGACTGACTGAAGAAGGAAAAGTATAAGAGTATGAAGCAGCTTGTTGTATCATCAGGTGTAATGGATCATGATGAAGGGACATCACAACCTTCAGGCAGAATGACGTTCAACGTTGAGACGACCCTTTCCCATCCTGTAATGCTTGTTGTAAAACCTGTACTTACTGCTGGGGGATTGACCACTGTACTCACCTGCCAAACATGGGTTCAACTGACAAATGATCAGATACATAAATCAATGTTAAACATTAAAATACTCCAGAAGAAGTCATCTGATTCTGCACTAGTTTACCCAGCCCAGATTTAAAACACTACCTTTTCCAGTAGTGCTCCCAGTCTTGTGGTGTATTTCCTGTACCAATCTAAAATCCTTGGACTTTGTGTGATTTACTACTTCTGGTTCCATATGTTTACCTCTTATCCTTCACCTGGTATGTTGCTGTGTCTCATTTTCTTGGTATGTTGATGTCTCTCCTTCACCTGGTATGTTGCTGTGTCTCCTTCACCTGGTATGTTGCTGTGTCTCCTTCACCTGGTACATTGCTGTGTCTCCTTCACCTGGTATGTTGATGTCTCTCCTTCACCTGGTATGTTGATGTCTCTCCTTCACCTGGTATGTTGCTGTGTCTCATTTTCTTGGTATGTTGATGTCTCTCCTTCACCTGGTATGTTGCTGTGTCTCATTTTCTTGGTATGTTGATGTCTCTCCTTCACCTGGTATGTTGCTGTGTCTCCTTCACCTGGTATGTTGCTGTGTCTCCTTCACCTGGTACGTTGCTGTGTCTCCTTCACCTGGTATGTTGATGTCTCTCCTTCACCTGGTATGTTGATGTCTCTCCTTCACCTGGTATGTTGCTGTGTCTCTTCTCCTTCACATGTTGTGTTGCTGCTTCTCCTTCACCTGGTGTGTTGCTGTCTCTCCTCTCTTTCACCTGGTATGTTGCTGTGTCTCCTCTCCTTCACCTGGTATGTTGCTGTGTCTCCTCTCCTTCACCTGGTGTGTTGCTGTGTCTCCTCTCCTTCACCTGTGTCTCCTCTCCTTCACCTGGTGTGTTGCTGTGTCTCCTCTCCTTCACCTGGTGTGTTGCTGTGTCTCCTCTCCTTCACCTGGTGTGTTGCTGTGTCTCCTCTCCTTCACCTGGTGTGTTGCTGTGTCTCGTCTCCTTCACCTGGTATGTTGCTGTGTCTCCTCTCCTTCACCTGGTGTGTTGCTGTGTCTCCTCTCCTTCACCTGTGTCTCCTCTCCTTCACCTGGTGTGTTGCTGTGTCTCCTCTCCTTCACCTGTGTCTCCTCTCCTTCACCTGGTGTGTTGCTGTGTCTCCTCTCCTTCACCTGTGTCTCCTCTCCTTCACCTGGTATGTTGCTGTGTCTCCTCTCCTTCACCTGTGTCTCCTCTCCTTCACCTGGTGTGTTGCTGTGTCTCCTCTCCTTCACCTGGTGTGTTGCTGTGTCTCCTCTCCTTCACCTGGTGTGTTGCTGTGTCTCCTCTCCTTCACCTGGTATGTTGCTGTGTCTCCTCTCCTTCACCTGGTATGTTGCTGTGTCTCCTCTCCTTCACCTGGTATGTTGCTGTGTCTCCTCTCCTTCACCTGGTGTGTTGCTGTGTCTCCTCTCCTTCACCTGGTATGTTGCTGTGTCTCCTCTCCTTCACCTGGTATGTTGCTGTGTCTCCTCTCCTTCACCTGGTATGTTGCTGTGTCTCCTCTCCTTCACCTGGTGTGTTGCTGTGTCTCCTCTCCTTCACCTGGTGTGTTGCTGTGTCTCCTCTCCTTCACCTGGTATGTTGCTGTGTCTCCTCTCCTTCACCTGGTGTGTTGCTGTGTCTCCTCTCCTTCACCTGGTGTGTTGCTGTGTCTCCTCTCCTTCACCTGGTGTGTTGCTGTCTCTCCTCTCCTTCACCTGGTATGTTGCTGTGTCTCCTCTCCTTCACCTGGTGTGTTGCTGTGTCTCCTCTCCTTCACCTGGTATGTTGCTGTGTCTCCTCTCCTTCACCTGGTGTGTTGCTGTGTCTCCTCTCCTTCACCTGGTATGTTGCTGTGTCTCCTCTCCTTCACCTGGTATGTTGCTGTGTCTCCTCTCCTTCACCTGGTATGTTGCTGTGTCTCCTCTCCTTCACCTGGTGTGTTGCTGTGTCTCCTCTCCTTCACCTGGTATGTTGCTGTGTCTCCTCTCCTTCACCTGGTGTGTTGCTATGTCTCCTCTCCTTCACCTGGTGTGTTGCTGTGTCCCCTCTCCTTCACCTGGTATGTTGCTGTGTCTCCTCTCCTTCACCTGGTGTGTTGCTGTGTCTTCTCCTTCACTTGGTATGTTGCTGTCTCTCCTCTCCTTCACCTGGTATGTTTCTGTGTGTGTATTCATTAGTGAACACTGTAGCAGACTGGCAAAACATTTCGGTCCGTCTGTCTCATTCCATTTGCTTCCGTTTACTTCCTTTTGCTTCCATTTGTTTCCGTTAGCTTCCCAGGGTGAAACACAGAAGCCATTTTGTGTCTGACGGAGCCTTCAGCCCCGGTGCTCATGGATAAACTGTTTACTGTTTGTCAGTCATCCATCGTGATCGTCATCACTGTCTTTCTACTGGGAAATCTTCAAGCTGCTGCATCCTCTCTGGGAGTACACATGCGCGCACACACACACACACACACAAGGGCACACACACACACAAAGTGCACTTACACACACTCCCTCGTGTATCTCATATGAGACTAATTAGCCATCGACTCAATAAGTAGAACTGCCACAGCTGTCAGGGCCGGCCACACTGCATCTGGAGTAGCTAGTGTCTGTCTGTCTGTCTCTCTCTGTCTGTAGGCTCCATACTGCATCTGGAGTAGCTAGCGTCTGTCTGTCTGTCTGTCTGTCTGTCTGTCTGTCTGTCTGTCTGTCTGTCTGTCTGTCTGTCTGTCTGTCTGTCTGTCTGTCTGTCTGTCTGTCTGTCTGTCTGTCTGTCTGGAGTAGCTAGTGTCTGTCTGTAGGCTCCATACTGCATCTGGAGTAGCTAGTGTCTGTCTGTCTGTCTCTCTCTGTCTGTAGGCTCCATACTGCATCTGGAGTAGCTAGCGTCTGTCTGTCTGTCTGTCTGTCTGTCTGTCTGTCTGTCTGTCTGTCTGTCTGTCTGTCTGTCTGTCTATCTGTCTGTCTCTCTCTGTCTGTAGGCTCCATACTGCATCTGGAGTAGCTAGTGTCTGTCTGTAGGCTCCATACTGCATCTGGAGTAGCTAGTGTCTCTCTGTAGGCTCTATACTGCATCTGGAGTAGCAAGTGTCTGTCTGTCTGTCTGTCTCTCTCTGTCTGTAGGCTCTATACTGTATCTGGAGTAGCTAGTGTCTGTCTGTCTGTCTCTCTCTGTCTGTAGGCTCCACACTGCATCTGGAGTAGCTAGTGTCTGTCTGTAGGCTCCATACTGCATCTGTAGTAGCTAGTGTCTGTCTGTCTGTCTCTCTCTGTCTGTAGGCTCCACACTGCATCTGGAGTAGCTAGTGTCTGTCTGTCTGTCTGTCTGTCTGTCTGTCTGTCTGTCTGTCTGTCTGTCTGTCTGTCTGTCTCTCTCTGTCTGTAGGCTCTATACTGCATCTGTAGTAGCTAGTGTCGGTCTGTCTGTCTCTCTCTGTCTGTAGGCTCTATACTGCATCTGTAGTAGCTAGTGTCTGTCTGTAGGCTCCACACTGCATCTGGAGTAGCTAGTGTCTGTCTGTAGGCTCTATACTGCATCTGGAGTAGCAAGTGTCTGTCTGTCTGTCTGTCTGTCTCTCTCTGTCTGTAGGCTCTATACTGTATCTGGAGTAGCTAGTGTCTGTCTGTCTGTCTGTCTCTCTCTGTCTGTATGCTCCATACTGCATCTGTAGTAGCTAGTGTCTGTCTGTAGGCTCCATACTGCATCTGTAGTAGCTAGTGTCTGTCTGTCTGTCTGTCTGTCTGTCTGTCTGTCTGTCTGTCTGTCTGTCTGTCTGTCTGTCTGTCTGTCTGTCTGTCTGTCTGTCTGTCTGTCTTTCTCTGTCTGATGGCTCCACACTGCATCTGGAGTAGCTAGTGTCTGTCTGTCTGTCTGTCTGTCTCTCTCTGTCTGTAGGCTCCATACTGCATCTGGAGTAGCTAGTGTCTGTCTGTAGGCTCCATACTGCATCTGGAGTAGCTAGTGTCTCTCTGTAGGCTCTATACTGCATCTGGAGTAGCAAGTGTCTGTCTGTCTGTCTGTCTGTCTCTCTCTGTCTGTAGGCTCTATACTGTATCTGGAGTAGCTAGTGTCTGTCTGTAGGCTCCATACTGCATCTGTAGTAGCTAGTGTCTGTCTGTCTGTCTGTCTGTCTGTCTCTCTCTGTCTGTAGGCTCTATACTGTATCTGGAGTAGCTAGTGTCTGTCTGTAGGCTCCATACTGCATCTGTAGTAGCTAGTGTCTGTCTGTCTGTCTCTCTCTGTCTGTAGGCTCCACACTGCATCTGGAGTAGCTAGTGTCTGTCTGTCTGTCTGTCTGTCTGTCTGTCTGTCTGTCTGTCTGTCTGTCTGTCTGTCTGTCTGTCTGTCTGTCTGTCTGTAGGCTCCATACTGCATCTGGAGTAGCTAGTGTCTGTCTGTAGGCTCCACACTGCATCTGGAGTAGCGAGTGTCTGTCTGTCTGTCTCTCTCTGTCTGTAGGCTCCACACTGCATCTGTAGTAGCTAGTGTCTGTCTGTCTGTCTCTCTCTGTCTGTAGGCTCCATACTGCATCTGTAGTAGCTAGTGTCTGTCTGTAGGCTCCATACTGCATCTGTAGTAGCTAGTGTCTGTCTGTCTGTCTGTCTGTCTGTCTGTCTGTCTCTCTCTCTCTGTCTGTAGGCGCCATACTGCATCTGCAGTAGCTAGTGTCTGTCTGTCTGTCTGTCTGTCTGTCTGTCTGTCTGTCTGTCTGTCTGTCTGTCTGTCTGTCTGTCTGTCTGTCTGTAGGCTCCATACTGCATCTGGAGTAGCTAGTGTCTGTCTGTCTCTGTCTCTGTCTCTCTCTGTCTGTAGGCTCCATACTGCATCTGGAGTAGCTAGTGTCTGTCTGTAGGCTCCATACTGCATCTGGAGTAGCTAGTGTCTGTCTGTCTGTCTGTCTGTCTGTCTGTCTGTCTGTCTGTCTGTCTCTCTCTGTCTGTAGGCTCCATTCTGCATCTGTCTGTCTGTCTGTCTGTCTGTCTGTCTGTCTGTCTGTCTGTCTGTCTGTCTGTCTGTCTGTCTGTCTGTCTGTCTCTCTCTGTCTGTAGGCTCCATACTGCATCTGGAGTAGCTAGTGTCTGTCTGTAGGCTCCATACTGCATCTGGAGTAGCTAGTGTCTGTCTGTCTGTCTGTCTGTCTGTCTGTCTGTCTGTCTGTCTGTCTGTCTGTCTGTCTGTCTGTCTGTCTGTCTGTCTGTCTCTGTCTGTAGGCTCCATACTGCATCTGGAGTAGCTAGTGTCTGTCTGTAGGCTCCATACTGCATCTGGAGTAGCTAGTGTCTGTCTGTAGGCTCCATACTGCATCTGGAGTAGCTAGTGTCTGTCTGTAGGCCCCATTCTGCATCTGGAGTAGCTAGTGTCTGTCTGTCTCTCTCTCTCTGTCCTTAGGCTCCACACTGCATCTGTAGTAGCTAGTGTCTGTCTGTCTGTCTCTCTCTGTCTGTAGGCTCCATACTGCATCTGGAGTAGCTAGTGTCTGTCTGTCTGTCTCTCTCTGTCTGTAGGCTCCACACTGCATCTGGAGTAGCTAGTGTCTGTCTGTCTGTCTGTCTGTCTGTCTGTCTGTCTGTCTGTCTGTCTGTCTGCGTCTGTCTGTCTGTCGTCTGCTCTGTCTGTCTGTCTGTCTGTCTGTCTCTCTCTCTCTCTCTCTCTCTCTCTGTCTGTAGGCTCCATACTGCATCTGGAGTAGCTAGTGTCTGTCTGTCTGTCTGTCTGTCTGTCTGTCTGTCTGTCTGTCTGTCTGTCTCTCTCTGTCTGTAGGCTCCATACTGCATCTGGAGTAGCTAGTGTCTGTCTGTAGGCTCTATACTGCATCTGGAGTAGCAAGTGTCTGTCTGTCTGTCTGTCTCTCTCTGTCTGTAGGCTCTATACTGTATCTGGAGTAGCTAGTGTCTGTCTGTAGGCTCCATACTGCATCTGTAGTAGCTAGTGTCTGTCTGTAGGCTCCATACTGCATCTGTAGTAGCTAGTGTCTGTCTGTCTGTCTGTCTGTCTGTCTGTCTGTCTGTCTGTCTGTCTGTCTGTCTGTCTGTCTGTCTGTCTGTCTGTCTGTCTGTCTGTCTTTCTCTGTCTGATGGCTCCACACTGCATCTGGAGTAGCTAGTGTCTGTCTGTCTGTCTCTCTCTGTCTGTAGGCTCCATACTGCATCTGGAGTAGCTAGCGTCTGTCTGTCTGTCTGTCTGTCTGTCTGTCTGTCTGTCTGTCTGTCTGTCTGTCTGTCTGTCTGTCTGTCTGTCTGTCTGTCTGTCTGTCTGTCTGTCTATCTGTCTGTCTCTCTCTGTCTGTAGGCTCCATACTGCATCTGGAGTAGCTAGTGTCTGTCTGTAGGCTCCATACTGCATCTGGAGTAGCTAGTGTCTCTCTGTAGGCTCTATACTGCATCTGGAGTAGCAAGTGTCTGTCTGTCTGTCTGTCTCTCTCTGTCTGTAGGCTCTATACTGTATCTGGAGTAGCTAGTGTCTGTCTGTCTGTCTCTCTCTGTCTGTAGGCTCCACACTGCATCTGGAGTAGCTAGTGTCTGTCTGTAGGCTCCATACTGCATCTGTAGTAGCTAGTGTCTGTCTGTCTGTCTCTCTCTGTCTGTAGGCTCCACACTGCATCTGGAGTAGCTAGTGTCTGTCTGTCTGTCTGTCTGTCTGTCTGTCTGTCTGTCTGTCTGTCTGTCTGTCTGTCTCTCTCTGTCTGTAGGCTCTATACTGCATCTGTAGTAGCTAGTGTCGGTCTGTCTGTCTCTCTCTGTCTGTAGGCTCTATACTGCATCTGTAGTAGCTAGTGTCTGTCTGTAGGCTCCACACTGCATCTGGAGTAGCTAGTGTCTGTCTGTAGGCTCTATACTGCATCTGGAGTAGCAAGTGTCTGTCTGTCTGTCTGTCTGTCTCTCTCTGTCTGTAGGCTCTATACTGTATCTGGAGTAGCTAGTGTCTGTCTGTCTGTCTGTCTCTCTCTGTCTGTATGCTCCATACTGCATCTGTAGTAGCTAGTGTCTGTCTGTAGGCTCCATACTGCATCTGTAGTAGCTAGTGTCTGTCTGTCTGTCTGTCTGTCTGTCTGTCTGTCTGTCTGTCTGTCTGTCTGTCTGTCTGTCTGTCTGTCTGTCTGTCTTTCTCTGTCTGATGGCTCCACACTGCATCTGGAGTAGCTAGTGTCTGTCTGTCTGTCTGTCTGTCTCTCTCTGTCTGTAGGCTCCATACTGCATCTGGAGTAGCTAGTGTCTGTCTGTAGGCTCCATACTGCATCTGGAGTAGCTAGTGTCTCTCTGTAGGCTCTATACTGCATCTGGAGTAGCAAGTGTCTGTCTGTCTGTCTGTCTATCTCTCTCTGTCTGTAGGCTCTATACTGTATCTGGAGTAGCTAGTGTCTGTCTGTAGGCTCCATACTGCATCTGTAGTAGCTAGTGTCTGTCTGTCTGTCTGTCTGTCTGTCTCTCTCTGTCTGTAGGCTCTATACTGTATCTGGAGTAGCTAGTGTCTGTCTGTAGGCTCCATACTGCATCTGTAGTAGCTAGTGTCTGTCTGTCTGTCTCTCTCTGTCTGTAGGCTCCACACTGCATCTGGAGTAGCTAGTGTCTGTCTGTCTGTCTGTCTGTCTGTCTGTCTGTCTGTCTGTCTGTCTGTCTGTCTGTCTGTCTGTCTGTCTGTCTGTCTGTCTGTCTGTCTGTCTGTAGGCTCCATACTGCATCTGGAGTAGCTAGTGTCTGTCTGTAGGCTCCACACTGCATCTGGAGTAGCGAGTGTCTGTCTGTCTGTCTC
>NC_138293.1:100282500-100305000 GCF_965601325.2 Salmo salar
CTACCAAGAACGGTTTTCATCGGAATAACTGTTTTTGCAAGACAAGGTTTCCCTTTGAAGACAAGAAGGATTCCCTTTGAAGACAAGAAGGATTCCCTTTGAAGACAAGAAGGATTCCCTTTGAAGACAAGAAGGATTCCCTTGGAAGGCAAGAAGGATTCCCTTTGAAGACAAGAAGGATTCCCTTTGAAGACAAGAAGGTTTCCCTTTGAAGACAAGAAGGTTTCCCATGGAAGGCAATAATGATTCTTTAGAAGGCAAAAAGGATTCCTTTGGAAGGCAAGAAGGATTCCCTTGGAAGGCAAGAAGGATTCCCATGGAAGGCAAGAAGGATTCCCATGGAAGGCAAGAAGGATTCCCATGGAAGGCAAGAAGGTTTCCCTTGGAAGGCAAGAAGGATTCCCATGGAAGGCAAGAAGGATTCCCATGGAAGGCAAGAAGGATTCCCATGGAAGGCAAGAAGGATTCCCTTGGAAGGGAAGGCAAGAAGGATTCCCATGGAAGGGAAGGCAAGAAGGATTCCCATGGAAGGGAAGGCAAGAAGGATTCCCATGGAAGACAAGAAGGATTCCCATGGAAGGCAAGAAGGATTCCCATGGAAGGGAAGGCAAGAAGGATTCCCATGGAAGGCAAGAAGGATTCCCATGGAAGGCAAGAAGGTTTCCCTTGGAAGGTAAGAAGGATTCCCATGGAAGGCAAGAAGGATTCCCATGGAAGGCAAGAAGGATTCCCATGGAAGGCAAGAAGGATTCCCATGGGGGAAGGCAAGAAGGATTCCCATGGAAGGGAAGGCAAGAAGGATTCCCATGGAAGGCAAGAAGGATTCCCTTGGAAGACACGAAAGGTTCTACATTATTTGTATGCAACTTGTATGCAATATGCAACTTTTTCGGCAACCAGACCAAATTCACATAGAAATGTGGGACTTGGTGTAAGTGGACACTGAGTCTACAAAACATTAAGGACACCTGCTCTTTCCATGACAAAGACTGACCAGGTGAATCCAGGTGAAAGCTATGATCCCTTATTGATGTCACTTGTTAAAGCCACTTCAATCAGTGTACACTCTTAGAATAAAGGGTTCCAAAAGGGTTCTCCAGCTGTCCTGATAGGAGAACACTTTTTGGTTCCAGGTAGAACTCTTCTGGGTTCCATGTGTAAAGGGTCCTACATGGAACTCGAAAGGGTTCTACCTGGAATCAAAAAGGTTTCTTCAAAGGTTTCTCCTATGGGGAAGAGAGAAGATGAAGAGGAGGAGACATGTTAAAGAAGGATTTTAAGCCTCAAGACAGTTGACAAATAGATTGTGTATAAGTGTACCCATCAACATGTGCTGTGATTTGTTGATTCAACATTTACATTTTAGTCATTTAGCAGACGCTCTTATCCAGAGCGACTTACAGTAGTGAATGCATACATTTCATACAATTTCATACATTTTTTTCTGTGCTGGCCCCCCGTGGGAATCGAACCCACAACCCTGGCGTTGCAAACACCATGCTCTACCAACTGAGCTACAGGGAAGGCCTGTTCTATTCATTCTATTTACCATTCATTCTATTCATTCAACTCAACTGATATCTATATATATATTTAAAAATAAATCCCATTGCATGAGGCACATAACTTAACATCATTTGAATTAACATTCTACATTACCATGGAAATTATTGCATCACAATACCAAACATCCAATGCCGGTGTAACCATTAATTTACCAGTCATATTACCAGGGTTAGAGGTTCCCAGCCTGTTCTATTCATTCTATTTACCAGTCATATTACCAGGGTTAGAGGTTCCCAGCCTGTTCTATTCATTCTATTTACCAGTCATATTACCAGGGTTAGAGGTTCCCAGCCTGTTCTATTCATTCTATTTACCAGTCATATTACCAGGGTTAGAGGTTCCCAGCCTGTTCTATTCATTCTATTTACCAGTCATATTACCAGGGTTAGAGGTTCCCAGCCTGTTCTATTCATTCTATTTACCAGTCATATTACCAGGGTTAGAGGTTCCCAGCCTGTTCTATTCATTCTATTTACCAGTCATATTACCAGGGTTACAGGTTCCCAGCCTGTTCTATTCATTCTATTTACCAGTCATATTACCAGGGTTACAGGTTCCCAGCCTGTTCTATTCATTCTATTTACCAGTCATATTACCAGGGTTACAGGTTCCCAGCCTGTTCTATTCATTCTATTTACCAGTCATATTACCAGGGTTAGAGGTTCCCAGCCTGTTCTATTCATTCTATTTACCAGTCATATTACCAGGGTTAGAGGTTCCCAGCCTGTTCTATTCATTCTATTTACCAGTCATATTTCCAGGGTTAGAGGTTCCCAGCCTGTTCTATTCATTCTATTTACCAGTCATATTACCAGGGTTAGAGGTTCCCAGCCTGTTCTATTCATTCTATTTACCAGTCATATTACCAGGGTTAGAGGTTCCCAGCCTGTTCTATTCATTCTATTTACCAGTCATATTACCAGGGTTAGAGGTTCCCAGCCTGTTCTATTCATTCTATTTACCAGTCATATTACCAGGGTTAGAGGTTCCCAGCCTGTTCTATTCATTCTATTTACCAGTCATATTACCAGGGTTACAGGTTCCCAGCCTGTTCTATTCATTCTATTTACCAGTCATATTACCAGGGTTAGAGGTTCCCAGCCTGTTCTATTCATTCTATTTACCAGTCATATTACCAGGGTTAGAGGTTCCCAGCCTGTTATATTCATTCTATTTACCAGTCATATTACCAGGGTTAGAGGTTCCCAGCCTGTTCTATTCATTCTATTTACCAGTCATATTACCAGGGTTACAGGTTCCCAGCCTGTTCTATTCATTCTATTTACCAGTCATATTACCAGGGTTACAGGTTCCCAGCCTGTTCTATTCATTCTATTTACCAGTCATATTACCAGGGTTACAGGTTCCCAGCCTGTTCTATTCATTCTATTTACCAGTCATATTACCAGGGTTACAGGTTCCCAGCCTGTTCTATTCATTCTATTTACCAGTCATATTACCAGGGTTACAGGTTCCCAGCCTGTTCTATTCATTCTATTTACCAGTCATATTACCAAGGTTAGAGGTTCCCAGCCTGTTCTATTCATTCTATTTACCAGTCATATTACCAGGGTTAGAGGTTCCCAGCCTGTTCTATTCATTCTATTTACCAGTCATATTACCAGGGTTAGAGTTTCCCAGCCTGTTTCTATTCATTCTATTTACCAGTCATATTACCAGGGTTAGAGGTTCCCAGCCTGTTCTATTCATTCTATTTACCAGTCATATTACCAGGGTTAGAGGTTCCCAGCCTGTTCTATTCATTCTATTTACCAGTCATATTACCAGGGTTACAGGTTCCCAGCCTGTTCTATTCATTCTATTTACCAGTCATATTACCAGGGTTAGAGGTTCCCAGCCTGTTCTATTCATTCTATTTACCAGTCATATTACCAGGGTTAGAGGTTCCCAGCCTGTTCTATTCATTCTATTTACCAGTCATATTACCAGGGTTACAGGTTCCCAGCCTGTTCTATTCATTCTATTTACCAGTCATATTACCAGGGTTAGAGGTTCCCAGCCTGTTCTATTCATTCTATTTACCAGTCATATAACCAGGGTTAGAGGTTCCCAGCCTGTTCTATTCATTCTATTTACCAGTCATATAACCAGGGTTAGAGGTTCCCAGCCTGTTCTATTCATTCTATTTACCAGTCATATTACCAGGGTTACAGGTTCCCAGCCTGTTCTATTCATTCTATTTACCAGTCATATTACCAGGGTTACAGGTTCCCAGCCTGTTCTATTCATTCTATTTACCAGTCATATTACCAGGGTTACAGGTTCCCAGCCTGGTCTATTCATTCTATTTACCAGTCATATTACCAGGGTTAGAGGTTCCCAGCCTGTTCTATTCATTCTATTTACCAGTCATATTACCAGGGTTAGAGGTTCCCAGTCTGTTCTATTCATTCTATTTACCAGTCATATTACCAGGGTTACAGGTTCCCAGCCTGTTCTATTCATTCTATTTACCAGTCATATTACCAGGGTTAGAGGTTCCCAGCCTGTTCTATTCATTCTATTTACCAGTCATATTACCAGGGTTACAGGTTCCCAGCCTGTTCTATTCATTCTATTTACCAGTCATATTACCAGGGTTACAGGTTCCCAGCCTGTTCTATTCATTCTATTTACCAGTCATATTACCAGGGTTAGAGGTTCCCAGCCTGTTCTATTCATTCTATTTACCAGTCATATTACCAGGGTTACAGGTTCCCAGCCTGTTCTATTCATTCTATTTACCAGTCATATTACCAGGGTTAGAGGTTCCCAGCCTGTTCTATTCATTCTATTTACCAGTCATATTACCAGGGTTAGAGGTTCCCAGCCTGTTCTATTCATTCTATTTACCAGTCATATTACCAGGGTTAGAGGTTCCCAGCCTGTTCTATTCATTCTATTTACCAGTCATATTACCAGGGTTAGAGGTTCCCAGCCTGTTCTATTCATTCTATTTACCAGTCATATTACCAGGGTTAGAGGTTCCCAACCTGTTCTATTCATTCTATTTACCAGTCATATTACCAGGGTTAGAGGTTCCCAGCCTGTTCTATTCATTCTATTTACCAGTCATATTACCAGGGTTAGAGGTTCCCAGCCTGTTCTATTCATTCTATTTACCAGTCATATTACCAGGGTTACAGGTTCCCAGCCTGTTCTATTCATTCTATTTACCAGTCATATTACCAGGGTTAGAGGTTCCCAGCCTGTTCTATTCATTCTATTTACCAGTCATATTACCAGGGTTAGAGGTTCCCAGCCTGTTCTATTCATTCTATTTACCAGTCATATTACCAGGGTTAGAGGTTCCCAGCCTGTTCTATTCATTCTATTTACCAGTCATATTACCAGGGTTAGAGGTTCCCAACCTGTTCTATTCATTCTATTTACCAGTCATATTACCAGGGTTAGAGGTTCCCAGCCTGTTCTATTCATTCTATTTACCAGTCATATTACCAGGGTTAGAGGTTCCCAGCCTGTTCTATTCATTCTATTTACCAGTCATATTACCAGGGTTACAGGTTCCCAGCCTGTTCTATTCATTCTATTTACCAGTCATATTACCAGGGTTACAGGTTCCCAGCCTGTTCTATTCATTCTATTTACCAGTCATATTACCAGGGTTAGAGGTTCCCAGCCTGTTCTATTCATTCTATTTACCAGTCATATTACCAGGGTTAGAGGTTCCCAGCCTGTTCTATTCATTCTATTTACCAGTCATATTACCAGGGTTAGAGGTTCCCAGCCTGTTCTATTCATTCTATTTACCAGTCATATTACCAGGGTTACAGGTTCCCAGCCTGTTCTATTTATTCTATTTACCAGTCATATTACCAGGGTTAGAGGTTCCCAGCCTGTTCTATTCATTCTATTTACCAGTCATATTACCAGGGTTAGAGGTTCCCAGCCTGTTCTATTCATTCTATTTCCCAGTCATATTACCAGGGTTAGAGGTTCCCAGCCTGTTCTATTCATTCTATTTACCAGTCATATTACCAGGGTTACAGGTTCCCAGCCTGTTCTATTCATTCTATTTACCAGTCATATTACCAGGGTTACAGGTTCCCAGCCTGTTCTATTCATTCTATTTACCAGTCATATTACCAGGGTTAGAGGTTCCCAGCCTGTTCTATTCATTCTATTTACCAGTCATATTACCAGGGTTACAGGTTCCCAACCTGTTCTATTCATTCTATTTACCAGTCATATTACCAGGGTTAGAGGTTCCCAGCCTGTTCTATTCATTCTATTTACCAGTCATATTACCAGGGTTAGAGGTTCCCAGCCTGTTATATTCATTCTATTTACCAGTCATATTACCAGGGTTAGAGGTTCCCAGCCTGTTCTATTCATTCTATTTACCAGTCATATTACCAGGGTTACAGGTTCCCAGCCTGTTCTATTCATTCTATTTACCAGTCATATTACCAGGGTTACAGGTTCCCAGCCTGTTCTATTCATTCTATTTACCAGTCATATTACCAGGGTTACAGGTTCCCAGCCTGTTCTATTCATTCTATTTACCAGTCATATTACCAGGGTTACAGGTTCCCAGCCTGTTCTATTCATTCTATTTACCAGTCATATTACCAGGGTTACAGGTTCCCAGCCTGTTCTATTCATTCTATTTACCAGTCATATTACCAAGGTTAGAGGTTCCCAGCCTGTTCTATTCATTCTATTTACCAGTCATATTACCAGGGTTAGATGTTCCCAGCCTGTTCTATTCATTCTATTTACCAGTCATATTACCAGGGTTAGAGTTTCCCAGCCTGTTCTATTCATTCTATTTACCAGCCATATTACCAGGGTTAGAGGTTCCCAGCCTGTTCTATTCATTCTATTTACCAGTCATATTACCAGTGTTAGAGGTTCCCAGCCTGTTCTATTCATTCTATTTACCAGTCATATTACCAGGGTTAGAGGTTCCCAACCTGTTCTATTCATTCTATTTACCAGTCATATTACCAGGGTTAGAGGTTCCCAGCCTGTTCTATTCATTCTATTTACCAGTCATATTACCAGGGTTAGAGGTTCCCAGCCTGTTCTATTCATTCTATTTACCAGTCATATTACCAGGGTTAGAGGTTCCCAGCCTGTTCTATTCATTCTATTTACCAGTCATATTACCAGGGTTAGAGGTTCCCAGCCTGTTCTATTCATTCTATTTACCAGTCATATAACCAGGGTTAGAGGTTCCCAGCCTGTTCTATTCATTCTATTTACCAGTCATATAACCAGGGTTAGAGGTTCCCAGCCTGTTCTATTCATTCTATTTACCAGTCATATTACCAGGGTTACAGGTTCCCAGCCTGTTCTATTCATTCTATTTACCAGTCATATTACCAGGGTTACAGGTTCCCAGCCTGTTCTATTCATTCTATTTTCCTTGTCATATTACCAGGGTTACAGGTTCCCAGCCTGGTCTATTCATTCTATTTACCAGTCATATTACCAGGGTTAGAGGTTCCCAGCCTGTTCTATTCATTCTATTTACCAGTCATATTACCAGGGTTAGAGGTTCCCAGCCTGTTATATTCATTCTATTTACCAGTCATATTACCAGGGTTAGAGGTTCCCAGCCTGTTCTATTCATTCTATTTACCAGTCATATTACCAGGGTTACAGGTTCCCAGCCTGTTCTATTCATTCTATTTACCAGTCATATTACCAGGGTTACAGGTTCCCAGCCTGTTCTATTCATTCTATTTACCAGTCATATTACCAGGGTTACAGGTTCCCAGCCTGTTCTATTCATTCTATTTACCAGTCATATTACCAGGGTTACAGGTTCCCAGCCTGTTCTATTCATTCTATTTACCAGTCATATTACCAGGGTTACAGGTTCCCAGCCTGTTCTATTCATTCTATTTACCAGTCATATTACCAAGGTTAGAGGTTCCCAGCCTGTTCTATTCATTCTATTTACCAGTCATATTACCAGGGTTAGATGTTCCCAGCCTGTTCTATTCATTCTATTTACCAGTCATATTACCAGGGTTAGAGTTTCCCAGCCTGTTCTATTCATTCTATTTACCAGCCATATTACCAGGGTTAGAGGTTCCCAGCCTGTTCTATTCATTCTATTTACCAGTCATATTACCAGTGTTAGAGGTTCCCAGCCTGTTCTATTCATTCTATTTACCAGTCATATTACCAGGGTTAGAGGTTCCCAACCTGTTCTATTCATTCTATTTACCAGTCATATTACCAGGGTTAGAGGTTCCCAGCCTGTTCTATTCATTCTATTTACCAGTCATATTACCAGGGTTAGAGGTTCCCAGCCTGTTCTATTCATTCTATTTACCAGTCATATTACCAGGGTTAGAGGTTCCCAGCCTGTTCTATTCATTCTATTTACCAGTCATATTACCAGGGTTAGAGGTTCCCAGCCTGTTCTATTCATTCTATTTACCAGTCATATAACCAGGGTTAGAGGTTCCCAGCCTGTTCTATTCATTCTATTTACCAGTCATATAACCAGGGTTAGAGGTTCCCAGCCTGTTCTATTCATTCTATTTACCAGTCATATTACCAGGGTTACAGGTTCCCAGCCTGTTCTATTCATTCTATTTACCAGTCATATTACCAGGGTTACAGGTTCCCAGCCTGTTCTATTCATTCTATTTTCCTTGTCATATTACCAGGGTTACAGGTTCCCAGCCTGGTCTATTCATTCTATTTACCAGTCATATTACCAGGGTTAGAGGTTCCCAGCCTGTTCTATTCATTCTATTTACCAGTCATATTACCAGGGTTAGAGGTTCCCAGTCTGTTCTATTCATTCTATTTACCAGTCATATTACCAGGGTTACAGGTTCCCAGCCTGTTCTATTCATTCTATTTACCAGTCATATTACCAGGGTTAGAGGTTCCCAGCCTGTTCTATTCATTCTATTTACCAGTCATATTACCAGGGTTAGAGGTTCCCAGCCTGTTCTATTCATTCTATTTACCAGTCATATTACCAGGGTTACAGGTTCCCAGCCTGTTCTATTCATTCTATTTACCAGTCATATTACCAGGGTTACAGGTTCCCAGCCTGTTCTATTCATTCTATTTACCAGTCATATTACCAGGGTTAGAGGTTCCCAGCCTGTTCTATTCATTCTATTTAACAGTCATATTACCAGGGTTAGAGGTTCCCAGCCTGTTCTATTCATTCTATTTACCAGTCATATTACCAGGGTTACAGGTTCCCAGCCTGTTCTATTCATTCTATTTACCAGTCATATTACCAGGGTTAGAGGTTCCCAGCCTGTTCTATTCATTCTATTTACCAGTCATATTACCAGGGTTAGAGGTTCCCAGCCTGTTCTATTCATTCTATTTACTAGTCATATTACCAGGGTTAGAGGTTCCCAGCCTGTTCTATTCATTCTATTTACCAGTCATATTACCAGGGTTACAGGTTCCCAGCCTGTTCTATTCATTCTATTTACCAGTCATATTACCAGGGTTACAGGTTCCCAGCCTGTTCTATTCATTCTATTTACCAGTCATATTACCAGGGTTAGAGGTTCCCAGCCTGTTCTATTCATTCTATTTACCAGTCATATTACCAGGGTTAGAGGTTCCCAGCCTGTTCTATTCATTCTATTTACCAGTCATATTACCAGGGTTAGAGGTTCCCAGCCTGTTCTATTCATTCTATTTACCAGTCATATTACCAGGGTTACAGGTTCCCAGCCTGTTCTATTCATTCTATTTACCAGTCATATTACCAG
The DNA here is from genome assembly GCF_965601325.2 of Salmo salar. Lineage (NCBI taxonomy): Eukaryota > Metazoa > Chordata > Actinopteri > Salmoniformes > Salmonidae > Salmo > Salmo salar. Next base: position 100,291,797 of record NC_138293.1, read on the forward strand.
GGTTAGAGGTTCCCAGCCTGTTCTATTCATTCTATTTACCAGTCATATTACCAGGGTTACAGGTTCCAAGCCTGTTCTATTCATTCTATTTACCAGTCATATTACCAGGGTTAGAGGTTCCCAGCCTGTTCTATTCATTCTATTTACCAGTCATATTACCAGGGTTAGAGGTTCCCAGCCTGTTCTATTCATTCTATTTACCAGTCATATTACCAGGGTTAGAGGTTCCCAGCCTGTTCTATTCATTCTATTTACCAGTCATATTACCAGGGTTACAGGTTCCCAGCCTGTTCTATTCATTCTATTTACCAGTCATATTACCAGGGTTAGAGGTTCCCAGCCTGTTCTATTCATTCTATTTACCAGTCATATTACCAGGGTTAGAGGTTCCCAGCCTGTTCTATTCATTCTATTTACCAGTCATATTACCAGTGTTAGAGGTTCCCAGCCTGTTCTATTCATTCTATTTACCAGTCATATTACCAGGGTTACAGGTTCCCAGCCTGTTCTATTCATTCTATTTACCAGTCATATTACCAGGGTTAGATGTTCCCAGCCTGTTCTATTCATTCTATTTACCAGTCATATTACCAGGGTTAGAGGTTCCCAGCCTGTTCTATTCATTCTATTTACCAGTCATATAACCAGGGTTACAGGTTCCCAGCCTGTTCTATTCATTCTATTTACCAGTCATATTACCAGGGTTACAGGTTCCCAGCCTGTTCTATTCATTCTATTTACCAGTCATATTACCAGGGTTACAGGTTCCCAGCCTGTTCTATTCATTCTATTTACCAGTCATATTACCAGGGTTAGAGGTTCCCAGCCTGTTCTATTCATTCTATTTACCAGTCATATTACCAGGGTTAGAGTTTCCCAACCTGTTCTATTCATTCTATTTACCAGTCATATTACCAGGGTTACAGGTTCCCAGCCTGTTCTATTCATTCTATTTACCAGTCATATTACCAGGGTTACAGGTTCCCAGCCTGTTCTATTCATTCTATTTACCAGTCATATTACCAGGGTTAGAGGTTCCCAGCCTGTTCTATTCATTCTATTTACCAGTCATATTACCAGGGTTAGAGGTTCCCAGCCTGTTCTATTCATTCTATTTACCAGTCATATTACCAGGGTTAGAGGTTCCCAGCCTGTTCTATTCATTCTATTTACCAGTCATATTACCAGGGTTAGAGGTTCCCAGCCTGTTCTATTCATTCTATTTACCAGTCATATTACCAGGGTTAGAGGTTCCCAGCCTGTTCTATTCATTCTATTTACCAGTCATATTACCAGGGTTAGAGGTTCCCAGCCTGTTCTATTCATTCTATTTACTAGTCATATTACCAGGGTTACAGGTTCCAAGCATGTTCTATTCATTCTATTTACCAGTCATATTACCAGGGTTAGAGGTTCCCAGCCTGTTCTATTCATTCTATTTACCAGTCATATTACCAGGGTTACAGGTTCCCAGCCTGTTCTATTCATTCTATTTACCAGTCATATTACCAGGGTTAGAGGTTCCCAGCCTGGTCTATTCATTCTATTTACCAGTCATATTACCAGGGTTACAGGTTCCCAGCCTGTTCTATTCATTCTATTTACCAGTCATATTACCAGGGTTAGAGGTTCCCAGCCTGTTCTATTCATTCTATTTACCAGTCATATTACCAGGGTTACAGGTTCCCAGCCTGTTCTATTCATTCTATTTACCAGTCATATTACCAGGGTTACAGGTTCCCAGCCTGTTCTATTCATTCTATTTACCAGTCATATTACCAGGGTTACAGGTTCCCAGCCTGTTCTATTCATTCTATTTACCAGTCATATTACCAGGGTTAGAGTTTCCCAGCCTGTTCTATTCATTCTATTTACCAGTCATATTACCAGGGTTAGAGGTTCCCAGCCTGTTCTATTCATTCTATTTACCAGTCATATTACCAGGGTTACAGGTTCCCAGCCTGTTCTATTCATTCTATTTACCAGTCATATTACCAGGGTTAGAGGTTCCCAGCCTGTTCTATTCATTCTATTTACCAGTCATATTACCAGGGTTAGAGGTTCCCAGCCTGTTCTATTCATTCTATTTACCAGTCATATTACCAGGGTTAGAGGTTCCCAGCCTGTTCTATTCATTCTATTTACCAGTCATATTACCAGGGTTACAGGTTCCCAGCCTGTTCTCTTCATTCTATTTACCAGTCATATTACCAGGGTTAATAACTCTATAGAGTTCTGTATAATAACTCTGTAGGTTCCCTTATAATAACTCTATAGGGTTCTGTATAATAACTTTACTATATAGGGTTCTGTATAATAACCTTACTCTGTAGGGTTCTGTATAATAACCTTACTATATAGGGTTCTGTATAATAACCTTACTCTTTAGGGTTCTGTATAATAGCCTTACTCTATAGGGTTCTGTATAATAGCCTTAGTCTATAGGGTTCTGTGTAATAAACATACTGTCTATGGTTCTGTATAATTACCTTACTCCATAGGGTTCTGTATAATAACCTTATTCTATAGGGTTCTGTATAATAACTTTACTCTCTAGGGTTCTGTATAATAACCTTACTCTATAGGGTTCTGTATAATAACCTTACTCCATAGGGTTCTGTATAATAACTTTACTCTCTAGGGTTCTGTATAATAACTTTACTCTCTAGGGTTCTGTATAATAACCTTATTCTATAGGGTTCTGTGTAATAACCTTACTCCATAGGGTTCTGTATAATAACTTTACTCTCTAGGGTTCTGTATAATAACCTTACTCTATAGGGTTCTGTATAATAACCTTACTGTCTGGGGTTCTGTATAATAACCTTACTCTATAGGGTTCTGTATAATTACCTTCCTATATAGGATTCTGTATAATAACCTTACTATATAGGGTTCTGTATAATAACCTTACTCTATAGGGTTCTGTATATTAACTCTGTAGGGTTCTGTATAATAACCTTACTCTATAGGGTTCTGTATAATTACCTTACTATATAGGATTCTGTATAATAACCTTACTCTGTAGGGTTCTGTATAATAACCTTACTCTATAGGGTTCTGTATAATTACCTTACTATATAGGATTCTGTATAATAACCTTACTCTATAGGGTTCTGTATAATTACCTTACTATATAGGATTCTGTATAATAACCTTACTATATAGGGTTCTGTATAATTACCTTACTATATAGGATTCTGTATAATAACCTTACTCTATAAGATTCTGTATAATAACCTTACTCTATAGGGTTCTATATAATAACTCTATAGGGTTCTGTATAATAACCTTACTCTATAGGGTTCTATATAATAACTCTATTGGGTTCTGTATAATAACCTTACTCTGTAGGGTTCTGCATAATAACTCTATAGGGTTCTGTATAATAACCTTACTCTGTAGGGTTCTGCATAATAACTCTATAGGGTTCTGTATAATAACCTTACTCTATAGGGTTCTATATAATAACTCTATAGGGTTCTGTATAATAACCTTACTCTATAGGGTTCTATATAATAACTCTATTGGGTTCTGTATAATAACCTTACTCTGTAGGGTTCTGCATAATAACTCTATAGGGTTCTGTATAATAACCTTACTCTATAGGGTTCTATATAATAACTCTATAGGGTTCTGTATAATAACCTTACTCTATAGGGTTCTATATAATAACTCTATTGGGTTCTGTATAATAACCTTCCTCTGTAGGGTTCTGCATAATAACTCTATAGGGTTCTGTATAATAACCTTACTCTATAGGGTTCTATATAATAACTCTATTGGGTTCTGTATAATAACCTTCCTCTATAGGGTTCTGTATAATAACTCTATAGGGTTCTGTATAATAACCTTACTCTATAGGGTTCTATATAATAACTCTATTGGGTTCTGTATAATAACCTTCCTCTATAGGGTTCTGTATAATAACTCTATAGGGTTCTGTATAGTAACTCTGTAGGGTTCTGCATAATAACTCTATAGGGTTCTGTATAATAACCTTACTCTATAGGGTTCTATATAATAACTCTATTGGGTTCTGTATAATAACCTTCCTCTATAGGGTTCTGTATAATAACTCTATAGCGTTCTGTATAATAGCTCTATAGGTTTCTGTATAATAACCTTACTGTCTGGGGTTCTGTATTATAACCTTACTCTGTAGGGTTCTGTATAATAGCTCTATAGGTTTCTGTATAATAACCTTACTGTCTGGGGTTCTGTATTATAACCTTACTCTGTAGGGTTCTGTATAATAACTATAGGGTTCTGAACAAAAACCTTATTCCATAGAGTTTGGTATAATAACCTTACTCTCTAGGGTATTACACCAGACAACATCTGTCTAGTTCAGCCTGCTGTTCTGAGAAAGCTGTATTAAACCAGACCCTCCCTAATCTCCATCCTCACAAAGCCTCAGTTCTAATGTTAGCCCCAGTACTAATGGTAACCCTGTATGTAGTCTCCACATTGACTCTGTACCATAATACCCTATATATAGCCTCCTCACATTGACTCTGTACTGGTACCCCCTGTATATAGCCTCCACATTGACTCTGTACTGGTACCCCCTGTATATAGTCTCCACATTGACTCTGTACTGGTACCCCCTGTATATAGCCTCCACTTTTTTACATTTTAGTCATTTAGCAGACACTCTTATCCAGAGCGACTTACAGTAGTGAATGCATACATTTCATTAAAAAAAATTCTCCGCACTGGTCCCCCGTGGGAATCCAACCCACAACCCTGGCGTTGCAAACACCATGCTCTACCAACTGAGCTACACGGGACTACACATTGACTCTGTATATAGCCACATTTACTCTGTACTGGTGCCCCCTGTATATAGTCTCCACATTGACTCTGTACCGGTACCCCCTGTATATAGCCTCCACATTGACTCTGTACTGGTACCCCCTGTATATAGTCTCCACATTGACTCTGTACTGGTACCCCCTGTATATAGTCTCCACATTGACTCTGTACCGGTACCCCCTGTATATAGCCTCCACATTGACTCTGTACTGGTACCCCCTGTATATAGTCTCCACATTGACTCTGTACCGGTACCCCTATATATAGCCTCCACATTGACTCTGTACTGGTACCCCCTGTATATAGTCTCCACATTGACTCTGTACTGGTACCCCTTGTATATAGCCTCCACATTGACTCTGTACCGGTACCCCCTGTATATAGTCTCCACATTGATTCTGTACCGGTACCCCCTGTATATAGCCTCCACATTGACTCTGTACTGGTACCCCCTGTATATAGTCTCCACATTGACTCTGTACTGGTACCCGCTGTATATAGTCTCCACATTGACTCTGTACCGGTACCCCCTGTATATAGCCTCCACAATGAATCTGTACTGGTACCCCCTGTATATAGTCTCCACATTGACTCTGTACTGGTACCCCCTGTATATAGCCTCCACATTGACTCTGTACTGGTACCCCCGGTATATAGTCACCACATTGACTCTGTACTGGTACCCCCTGTATATAGTCTCCACATTGACTCTGTACTGGTACCCGCTGTATATAGTCTCCACATTGACTCTGTACTGGTACCCCCTGTATATAGTCTCCACATTGACTCTGTACCGGTACCCCCTGTATATAGCCTCCACATTGACTCTGTACCGGTACCCCCTGTATATAGCCTCCACATTGACTCTGTACTGGTACCCCCTGTATATAGTCTCCACATTGACTCTGTACTGGTACCCGCTGTATATAGTCTCCACATTGACTCTGTACTGGTACCCCCTGTATATAGCCTCCACAATGAATCTGTACTGGTACCCCCTGTATATAGTCTCCACATTGACTCTGTACTGGTACCCCCTGTATATAGCCTCCACATTGACTCTGTACTGGTACCCCCGGTATATAGTCTCCACATTGACTCTGTACTGGTACCCCCTGTATATAGTCTCTACATTGACTCTGTACCGGTACCCCCTGTATATAGCCTCCACATTGACTCTGTACCGGTACCCCCTGTTTATAGCCTCCACACTGACTCTGTACTGGTACCCCCTGTATATAGCCTCCACATTGACTCTGTACCGGTACCCCCTGTATATAGCCTCCACATTGACTCTGTACCGGTACCCCCTGTATATAGTCTCCACATTGTTATTTTACTGCTGCTCTTTAACTTCTTGTTTGTTTTTTATTTCTTATTCATGTTTTTGAAACTGCGTTGTTGGTTGTATTAAGCATTTCACTGTAAGGTCTACACCTGTTGTATTCATCATTTCACTGTGAGGTCTACTACACCTGTTGTATTCAGCATTTCACTGTAAGGTCTACACCTGTTGTATTCATCATTTCACTGTGAGGTCTACTACACCTGTTGTATTCAGCATTTCACTGTGAGGTCTACACCTGTTGTATTCATCATTTCACTGTAAGGTCTACTACACCTGTTGTATTCATCATTTCACTGTAAGGTCTACAACACCTGTTGTATTCATAATTTCACTGTGAGGTCTACTACACCTGTTGTATTCAGCATTTCACTGTGAGGTCTACTACACCTGTTGTATTCAGCATTTCACTGTGAGGTCTACTACACCTGTTGTATTCATCATTTCACTGTGAGGTCTACTACACCTGTTGTATTCATCATTTCACTGTAAGGTCTACTACACCTGTTGTATTCAGCATTTCACTGTGAGGTCTACTACACCTGTTGTATTCATCATTTCACTGTGAGGTCTACTACACCTGTTGTATTCATCATTTCACTGTAAGGTCTACTACACCTGTTGTATTCATCATTTCACTGTAAGGTCTACTACACCTGTTGTATTCAGCATTTCACTGTAAGGTCTACTACACCTGTTGTATTCATCATTTCACTGTGAGGTCTACTACACCTGTTGTATTCAGCATTTCACTATGAGGTCTACTACACCTGTTGTATTCAGCATTTCACTGTGAGGTCTACTACACCTGTTGTATTCAGCATTTCACTGTGAGGTCTACACCTGTTGTATTCATCATTTCACTGTGAGGTCTACTACACCTGTTGTATTCAGCATTTCACTGCGAGGTCTACTACACCTGTTGTATTCATCATTTCACTGTGAGGTCTACTACACCTGTTGTATTCAGCATTTCACTGTGAGGTCTACTATACCTGTTGTATTCAGCATTTCACTGTAAGGTCTACTACACCTGTTGTATTCATCATTTCACTGTGAGGTCTCTACACCTGTTGTATTCAGCATTTCACTGTGAGGTCTACTACACCTGTTGTATTCAGCATTTCACTGTGAGGTCTACTACACCTGTTGTATTCAGCATTTCACTGTGAGGTCTACACCTGTTGTATTCATCATTTCACTGTGAGGTCTACTACACCTGTTGTATTCAGCATTTCACTGTGAGGTCTACTACACCTGTTGTATTCATCATTTCACTGTGAGGTCTACACCTGTTGTATTCAGCATTTCACTGTGAGGTCTACTACACCTGTTGTATTCAGCATTTCACTGTGAGGTCTACTACACCTGTTGTATTCATCATTTCACTGTGAGGTCTACAACACCTGTTGTATTCATCATTTCACTGTGAGGTCTACTACACCTGTTTTATTCAGCATTTCACTGTAAGGTCTACACCTGTTGTATTCAGCATTTCACTGTGAGGTCTACTACACCTGTTGTATTCAGCATTTCACTGTGAGGTCTACTACACCTGTTGTATTCATCATTTCACTGTGAGGTCTACTACACCTTTTGTATTCATCATTTCACTGTAAGGTCTACTACACCTGTTGTATTCATCATTTCACTGTGAGGTCTACTACACCTGTTGTATTCAGCATTTCACTGTAAGGTCTACTACACCTGTTGTATTCAGCATTTCACTGTAAGGTCTACTACACCTGTTGTATTCAGCATTTCACTGTAAGGTCTACTACACCTGTTGTATTCAGCATTTCACTGTAAGGTCTACTACACCTGTTGTATTCAGCATTTCACTGTAAGGTCTACTACACCTGTTGTATTCATCATTTCACTGTAAGGTCTACTACACCTGTTGTATTCATCATTTCACTGTAAGGTCTACTACACCTGTTGTATTCATCATTTCACTGTGAGGTCTACACCTGTTGTATTCATCATTTCACTGTAAGGTCTACTACACCTGTTGTATTCATCATTTCACTGTGAGGTCTACTACACCTGTTGTATTCATCATTTCACTGTGAGGTCTACTACACCTGTTGTATTCAGCATTTCACTGTAAGGTCTACTACACCTGTTGTATTCAGCATTTCACTGTAAGGTCTACACCTGTTGTATTCAGCATTTCACTGTGAGGTCTACACCTGTTGTATTCATCATTTCACTGTGAGGTCTACACCTGTTGTATTCAGCATTTCACTGCGAGGTCTACACCTGTTGTATTCAGCATTTCACTGTGAGGTCTACACCTGTTGTATTCATCATTTCACTGTGAGGTCTACACCTGTTGTATTCATCATTTCACTGTGAGGTCTACACCTGTTGTATTCAGCATTTCACTGTGAGGTCTACACCTGTTGTATTCATCATTTCACTGTGAGGTCTACACCTGTTGTATTCATCATTTCACTGTGAGGTCTACACCTGTTGTATTCATCATTTCACTGTAAGGTCTACACCTGTTGTATTCATCATTTCACTGTGAGGTCTACACCTGTTGTATTCATCATTTCACTGTGAGGTCTACACCTGTTGTATTCATCATTTCACTGTGAGGTCTACACCTGTTGTATTCATCATTTCACTGTGAGGTCTACACCTGTTGTATTCATCATTTCACTGTGAGGTCTACACCTGTTGTATTCATCATTTCACTGTGAGGTCTACACCTGTTGTATTCATCATTTCACTGTAAGGTCTACACCTGTTGTATTCGGCTCATGTGATTAATAACATTTAATTTGATTAGAAATCAATGAATGGAGGGGGTCAACCCAATCACTCATTAGATGATGCATTTGGACTAGTATTTTTTTTTACATTTCACATACAATATACATTTATTTTTTCACATACAATTTAGTACACTCGTCTGGGTATTTGGACAAGGCCAGTGATTTACACCAACAGGGTTATTTATACAGGACACTTGTAATGATACAGACTGTTGACAAAACCACAGTGATTTACACTAACAGGGTTATTCATACAGGACACTTGTAATGATACAGACTGTTGACAAAACCACAGTGATTTACACTAACAGGGTTATTTATACAGGACACTTGTAATGATACAGACTGTTGACAAAACCACAGTGATTTACACCAACAGGGTTATTTATACAGGACACCTGTAATGATAGACTGTTGACAAAACCACAGTGATTTACACCAACAGGGTCATTCATACAGGACACCTGTAATGATACAGACTGTTGACAAAACCACATACTCTCACCAGATTGGGCGATATAGTCAGTAGTAGCTTTGATGTATAACGTTAAAGGGGAAGTTCACCTCATTTTACGTGGCCTTATTTTCAATCTTTTTGTGCTCGTAGTTGATCCCCTAAACCCTTTTGGTTAAATATACACTAGCGTTCAAAAATTTGGGGTCACTTAGAAATATCCTTGTTTTTGAAAGAACAGCCATTTTTTTTGTCCATTAAAATAACATCAAATTGATCAGAAATACAGTGTAGACATTGTTAATTTTGTAAGTGACTACTGTAGCTGGAAACGGCAGATTTTTTATGGAATATCTACATAGGAATACAGAGGCCCATTATCAGCAACCATCACTCCTGTGTTCCAATGGCACGTTGTGTTAGCTAATCCAAGTGTATCATTTTAAAAGGCTAATTGATCATTAGAAAACCCTTTTGCAATTATGTTAGCACTGCTGAAAACTGTTGTTCTGATTAAAGAAGCAATACAACTGGCCTTCTTTAGACTAGTTAAGTATCTGGAGCATCATCATTTGTGAGTTCGATTACAGGCTCAAAATGGCCAGAAACAAAGAATTTTCTTCTGAAACTCATCAGTCTATTTTTGTTCTGAGAAATGAAGGCTATTTCATGTGAGAAACTGAAGATCTTGTACAAAGCGCTGTACTTCTCCCTTCACAGAACAGCACAAACTGGCTCTAACCAGAATAGAAAGAGGAGTGGGAGGCCTCGGTGCAAAACTGAGCAAGAGGACAAGTACATTACAGTGTCTAGTTTGAGAAACAGACGCCTCACTAGTCCTCAACTGGCAGCTTCATTAAATCTTACCCGCAAAACACAAGTCTCAACGTAAACAGTGAAGAGGCAACTCCGGGATGCTGGCCTTCTCGGCAGAGTTGCAAAGAAAAAGCCATATCTCAGACTGGCCGATAAAAAGAAAAGATAAAGATGGGCAAAAGAACACAGACACAAGACAGAGGAAGTCTGCCTAGAAGGCCAGCATCCCGAAGTCACCTCTTCCCTGTTGACGTTAAGAGGGGTGTTTTGCGGGTACTATTTTTACCCCTAAATCAGGTAAAATTAGTTACAGCAAGGTGAGGGTGATTTTACATTTTTCTTCAACACCTTGATAACTAGCTAGTTGTACCAAAGGGCTTTCTACATATTCTATCTAGCAAACTAGCAACATTTTTGAATCTATCTGCACAGTTACATTGGTCACCTAGCAACATGACATTTCAAAATTCTAGGGGCAATGAAAATGCAAAATGCAGATTAGATAAAGTCAAAGGGGAATTATGTTGGTAAGAATTAACAAATTCATTGAAAACGAAAAGCTGAAATGTCTTGAGTCAATAAGTATTCAACCCTATCGTTATGGCAAGCTTAAATAAGTTCAGGAGTAAAAATGTGCTTAACAAGTCACATAATAAGTTGCATGGACTCCCTCTGTGTGCTTTAATAGTGTTTAACATGAATTATCTGTAAGGTCCCTCAGTCGAGCAGTGCATTTCAAACACAGATTCAACCACAAAGATCAGGGAGGCTTTGCAAAGAAGGGCACCTATTGGTAGATGGGTAAAAAAGCAGACATTGAATATCCCTTTGAGCATGGTGAAGTTATTCATCACACCTTTGAAAGTGATCTATACACCCAGTCTAATTCAGTTGCCAGAGAGAAAGGAAATGTAATGGTATGCGTGAAGGGCTGTAGGAAGTCAGGCGCAGGAGAGCAGATAGTTGGTAGCAAAACGGAGCCTTTTATTTGGCGACCCAAAAGCACACGGAACAAACTAACACGAAATACAAATAAGGGTTTAACATAACCCAGTGTAACCAGCCTAACGTGCGCATGCATGAACAGATAAACAATCATTCACAAACAAACATGGGGGAACAGAGGGTTAAATAATGAACAAGTAATTGGGGAATTGAAACCAGGTGTGTAAGACAAAGACAAAACAAATGGAAAATGAAAAGTGGATCGGCGATGGCTAGAAGGCCGGTGACGTCGACTGCCGAACGCCGCCTGAACCAGGAGAGGAACCGACTTCGGCGGAAGTCGTGACAGGAAACCACTCAGGGATTTCACCATGAGGCCAATGTTGACTTTAAAACAGTTATATAGTTTAATGGCTGTGATAGGAGAAAACTGAGGATCAACAACATTGTAGTTACTCCACAATACTAACCTAAATGACAGAGTGAAAAGAAGGAAGCTTGTACAAAATAAAAATATTCCAAAACATACATCCTGTTTGTAACGCGTCCCTAAGTAATACTGCAAAAAAATGTGGCAAAGAAATGTACTTTATGTCCTGAATACAAAGCTTTATGTTTGGGGCAAACACAACACATCACTGAGTACCACCTTTCATATTTTCAAGCATGATGGTGGCTGCATCATGTTATGGTTATGCTTGTCATCAGCAAGGACTAGGGAGTTTTTTGGAGGGATAAAAATAAACGGAATAGAGCTAAGCACAGGCAAAATCCGAGATGAAAACCTGCTTCAATCTACTTTCCAACAGACACTGGGAGACAAATTCACCTTTCAGCAGGACAGTAACCTAAAACACAAGGCCAAATCTACACTGGAGTTGCTTACCAAGATGATATTGAATGTTCCTGAGTGGCCTAGTTACAGTTTTTAATTAGTCACAACTGTAATTGCTGCCAAAAGTGATTTTAAAATGTTTTGACTCATGTAAATGTATTTACTTATGTAAATGAGACATTTCTGTATTTAATTTTCAATAAATGTACAAACATGTCTAAAAACATGTTTTCACTGTGGATTTATGGGGTATTGTGTGTAGATGGGTGAGGAATAAATTCAGATTAATCCATTTTGAATTCAGGCTGTTAAAACAACATGTGAGTTCAGGCTGTTAAAACAACATGTGAGTTCAGGCTGTTAAAACAACATGTGAATTCAGGCTGTTAAAACAACATGTGAATTCAGGCTGTTAAAACAACATGTGAATTCAGGCTGTTAAAACAACATGTGAATTCAGGCTGTTAAAACAACATGTGAGTTCAGGCTGTTAAAACAACATGTGAGTTCAGGCTGTTAAAACAACATGTGAATTCAGGCTGTTAAAACAACATGTGAGTTCAGGCTGTTAAAACAACATGTGAGTTCAGGCTGTTAAAACAACATGTGAATTCAGGCTGTTAAAACAACATGTGAATTCAGGCTGTTAAAACAACATGTGAGTTCAGGCTGTTAAAACAACATGTGAATTCAGGCTGTTAAAACAACATGTGAATTCAGGCTGTTAAAACAACATGTGAGTTCAGGCTGTTAAAACAACATGTGAATTCAGGCTGTTAAAACAACATGTGAATTCAGGCTGTTAAAACAACATGTGAATTCAGGCTGTTAAAACAACATGTGAGTTCAGGCTGTTAAAACAACATGTGAATTCAGGCTGTTAAAACAACATGTGAATTCAGGCTGTTAAAACAACATGTGAGTTCAGGCTGTTAAAACAACATGTGAATTCAGGCTGTTAAAACAACATGTGAATTCAGGCTGTTAAAACAACATGTGAGTTCAGGCTGTTAAAACAACATGTGAATTCAGGCTGTTAAAACAACATGTGAATTCAGGCTGTTAAAACAACATGTGAATTCAGGCTGTTAAAACAACATGTGAATTCAGGCTGTTAAAACAACATGTGAGTTCAGGCTGTTAAAACAACATGTGAATTCAGGCTGTTAAAACAACATGTGAGTTCAGGCTGTTAAAACAACATGTGA
>NC_138293.1:100310000-100342500 GCF_965601325.2 Salmo salar
CTTCCATAACTCCCTCACTCCCTCCTTCCATACCTCCCTCCCTCCTTCCTTCCTTCCATTCCTCCCTCCCTCCCTCCCTCCCTCCCTCCCTCCCTCCCTCCCTCCCTCCCTCCTCCCTCCCTCCCTCCCCTCTTTCCATAACTCCCTCCTTCCTTCCATACCTCCCTACCTACCTGCCTCCATACCTACCTCCCTCCCTCCCTCCTTCCATAACTCCCTCCCTCCCTCCTTCCATACCTACCACCCTCCATCCTTCCATACCTCCTTCCCTCCCTCCTTCCTTCCCTACCTACCTCCCTCCATACCTACCTCCCTCCCTCCTTCCATACCTCCCTCCCTCCTTCCATACCTACCTCCCTCCTTCCTTCCATACCTCCCTCCCTACCTCCCTCCTTCCATACCTCCCTCCCTCCCTCCTTACCTCCCTCCCTCCTTCCATACCTACCTCCCTCTTTCCTTACATCCATACTTCCCTCCCTCCTTACCTCCCTCCATCCCTCCTTCCATCCATCAATTCCTCCCTCCCTCCCTCCCTCCTTCCATACCTCCCTCTCTCCCTCCTTCCATACCTCCCTCCCTCCCTCCTTCCATACCTACCTCCCTCCCTTCTTCCATACCTCCCTCCTTCCATACCTCCCACCCTCCCTCCCTCCTTCCATACCTCCCTCCCTCCCTCCCTCCTTCCATACCTCCTTCCATACCTCCTTCCCTCCCTCCTTCCCTACCTCCCTCCATACCTACCTCCCTCCCCCGATCCATACCTACCTCCCTCCATCTCCAGTCAAGTGTTATATTTAGTTAGGACACAGACAATCTTTCAAACCAAGTTGGATTGAGTTCTTCTGTGTGATTGAGTTCTTCTGTGGATTGAGAACACATGAATCTGCTTATTGTGATAGTCATAGTGTTTTCTCAGGACCCTCATAGAGGATATTATCATTGTTTTGTGTGCACTATGGAAGGCCTAATTATCCTGGTTGTGGACAGAAATACACTATACATGTAGAAACAGCAGTATGTGGACACCCCTTTAAGTTAGTGGATTTGGCTATTTCAGCTACACCCGTTGCTAACGGGTGTATAAAATTGAGCACACAGCCATGCAATCTCCATAGACAAACATTGGCAGTAGAATGGCCTGTACTGAAGAGCTCAGTGATATTTTTTCTTGTAATTATACTTTTTTTTACCCCCTTTTTTTCTCCCCAATTACGATTTTGTCTCATTGTTACAACTCCCTAACGGGCTTGGTCAAGTCATGCGTCTTCCGAAACATGACCCGCCAAACTGCGCTTCTTAACACCCGCCCACTTAACACGGAAGCCAGCCGCACAAATGTGCCGTTCACCTGACGACCGGGTCAGCTTGCAGGCTCCCTGGCCCACCACAAGGAGTCACTAGAGCGCGATGAGCCAAGTAAAGCCCCCCCCCCCGGCCAAACCCTACCCTAACTGGATGACACTGGGCCAATTGTGCGCTGCCCTATAGGACTATCAATCACGGCAGGTTGTGATACAGCCCAGGATGGAACCCGGGCTTGTAGTGATGCCTCTAGTACTGAGATGCAGTGCTTTAGACTGCTGCGCCACTTGGGAGGCCCCCTATGACTTTCAAAGTGGCACCGTCATAGGATGCTCCCTTTCCAAATATCTGGCCTGCTAGAGCTGCCCCAGTCAACTGTAAGTGGTGTTATTGTGAAGTGAAAATGTCTAGCAGCAATAACGGCTCAGCCGCGAAGTGGTAGGCCACACAAGCTCACAGAACGGGACAGCCGAGTGCTGAAGCGCGTAGCTCGTAAAAATCGTCTGTTCTCAGTTGCAACACTCACAACTGAATTCCAAAATGTCTCTGGAAGCAATGTCAACACAAGAACTGTTTGTCGGGAGCTTCATGAAATGGGTTTCCATGGCCGAGCAGCGCACAAAAGCCTGGAGTGGTGTAAAGCTCACCGCCATTGCACTCAGGAAGAGTGGAAAATAGTTCTCTGGAGTGATGAATCACGCTTCACCATCTGGCAGTTTTTCATGGTTTGGGCTAAGCCCCTTAGTTCCAGTGAAGGGAACTCTTAACGCTACAGCATATAATGACATTCTAGACGATTCTGTGCTTTGAACTTTTTGGCAACAGTTTCAGCATGACAATTTCCCCGTGCACAAAGCCAGGTCCATACAGAAATGGTTTGTCGAGAATGGTGTGGAAGAACTTGACTGGCCTGCACAGAGCCCTGACCTCAACCCCATCAAACACCTTTGTGATGAATTGGAACGCCGACTGTTAGCCAGGCCTAATCACCCAGCTTTAGTGCCCGACCTCACTAATGCTCTTGTGGCTGAATGGAAGCAAGTCCCCACAGCCATGTTCCAACATCTAGTGGAAAGCCTTCCCAGAAGAGTGGAGGCTGTTATAGCAGGAAAGGCGGGGACCAACTCCGTAATAATACCCATGATTTTGGAATGAAATGTTTGACGAGCAGGTGTCCACATACTTTTGACCATGTAGTGTAGGTTATATTTTATCCTCAAAATGCTAAAGATTTATAATCAATCAGAGCAGTGATGAGATGTCTGATGTTGTCTCGCAGTCAGGGTGAATCCACTATGAGGTGTCTGGTGTCTCTCGGTCAGGGTGAATCCACTATGAGGTGTCTGATGGTGTCTCTCAGTCAGGGTGAATCCACTATGAGGTGTCTGGTGTCTCTCAGTCAGGGTGAATCCACTATGAGGTGTCTGATGGTGTCTCTCAGTCAGGGTGAATCCACTATGAGGTGTCTGATGGTGTCTCTCAGTCAGGGTGAATCCACTATGAGGTGTCTGGTGTCTCTCAGTCAGGGTGAATCCACTATGAGGTGTCTGATGGTGTCTCTCAGTCAGGGTGAATCCACTATGAGGTGTCTGTTATCTCTCAGTCAGGGTGAATCCACTATGAGGTGTCTGATGGTGTCTCTCAGTCAGGGTGAATCCACTATGAGGTGTCTGATGGTGTCTCTCAGTCAGGGTGAATCCACTATGAGGTGTCTGGTGTCTCTCAGTCAAGGTGAATCCACTATGAGGTGTCTGGTGTCTCTCAGTCAGGGTGAATCCACTATGAGGTGTCTGTTATCTCTCAGTCAGGGTGAATCCACTATGAGGTGTCTGGTGTCTCTCAGTCAGGGTGAATCCACTATGAGGTGTCTGATGGTGTCTCTCAGTCAGGGTGAATCCACTATGAGGTGTCTGGTGTCTCTCAGTCAGGGTGAATCCACTATGAGGTGTCTGATGGTGTCTCTCAGTCAGGGTGAATCCACTATGAGATGTCTGGTGTCTCTCAGTCAGGGTGAATCCACTATGAGGTGTCTGATGTTGTCTCTCAGTCAGGGTGAATCCACTATGAGGTGTCTGATGGTGTCTCTCAGTCAGGGTGAATCCACTATGAGGTGTCTGATGGTGTCTCTCAGTCAGGGTGAATCCACTATGAGGTGTCTGATGGTGTCTCTCAGTCAGGGTGAATCCACTATGAGGTGTCTGATGGTGTCTCTCAGTCAGGGTGAATCCACTATGAGGTGTCTGATGGTGTCTCTCAGTCAGGGTGAATCCACTATGAGGTGTCTGATGGTGTCTCTCAGTCAGGGTGAATCCACTATGAGGTGTCTGATGTCTCTCAGTCAGGGTGAATCCACTATGAGGTGTCTGGTGTCTCTCAGTCAGGGTGAATCCACTATGAGGTGTCTGATGGTGTCTCTCAGTCAGGGTGAATCCACTATGAGATGTCTGGTGTCTCTCAGTCAGGGTGAATCCACTATGAGGTGTCTGATGGTGTCTCTCAGTCAGGGTGAATCCACTATGAGGTGTCTGATGGTGTCTCTCAGTCAGGGTGAATCCACTATGAGGTGTCTGATGGTGTCTCTCAGTCAGGGTGAATCCACTATGAGGTGTCTGATGGTGTCTCTCAGTCAGGGTGAATCCACTATGAGGTGTCTGATGGTGTCTCTCAGTCAGGGTGAATCCACTATGAGGTGTCTGGTGTCTCTCAGTCAGGGTGAATCCACTATGAGGTGTCTGATGGTGTCTCTCAGTCAGGGTGAATCCACTATGAGGTGTCTGGTGTCTCTCAGTCAGGGTGAATCCACTATGAGGTGTCTGATGGTGTCTCTCAGTCAGGGTGAATCCACTATGAGATGTCTGGTGTCTCTCAGTCAGGGTGAATCCACTATGAGGTGTCTGATGGTGTCTCTCAGTCAGGGTGAATCCACTATGAGGTGTCTGATGTTGTCTCTCAGTCAGGGTGAATCCACTATGAGGTGTCTGATGTTATCTCTCAGTCAGGGTGAATCCACTATGAGGTGTCTGATGGTGTCTCTCAGTCAGGGTGAATCCACTATGAGGTGTCTGATGGTGTCTCTCAGTCAGGGTGAATCCACTATGAGATGTCTGTTATCTCTCAGTCAGGGTGAATCCACTATGAGGTGTCTGATGGTGTCTCTCAGTCAGGGTGAATCCACTATGAGGTGTCTGATGGTGTCTCTCAGTCAGGGTGAATCCACTATGAGATGTCTGTTATCTCTCAGTCAGGGTGAATCCACTATGAGGTGTCTGATGGTGTCTCTCAGTCAGGGTGAATCCACTATGAGGTGTCTGATGGTGTCTCTCAGTCAGGGTGAATCCACTATGAGGTGTCTGATGGTGTCTCTCAGTCAGGGTGAATCCACTATGAGGTGTCTGATGGTGTCTCTCAGTCAGGGTGAATCCACTATGAGGTGTCTGATGTTGTCTCTCAGTCAGGGTGAATCCACTATGAGGTGTCTGATGGTGTCTCTCAGTCAGGGTGAATCCACTATGAGGTGTCTGCTGTCTCTCAGTCAGGGTGAATCCACTATGAGGTGTCTGATGGTGTCTCTCAGTCAGGGTGAATCCACTATGAGGTGTCTGATGGTGTCTCTCAGTCAGGGTGAATCCACTATGAGATGTCTGGTGTCTCTCAGTCAGGGTGAATCCACTATGAGGTGTCTGATGGTGTCTCTCAGTCAGGGTGAATCCACTATGAGGTGTCTGATGGTGTCTCTCAGTCAGGGTGAATCCACTATGAGATGTCTGGTGTCTCTCAGTCAAGGTGAATCCACTATGAGGTGTCTGATGGTGTCTCTCAGTCAGGGTGAATCCACTATGAGATGTCTGATAGTGTCTCTCAGTCAGGGTGAATCCACTATGAGGTGTCTGATATTGTCTCTCAGTCAGGGTGAATCCACTATGAGGTGTCTGATAGTGTCTCTCAGTCAGGGTGAATCCACTATGAGGTGTCTGATGTTGTCTCTCAGTCAGGGTGAATCCACTATGAGGTGTCTGATGGTGTCTCTCAGTCAGGGTGAATCCACTATGAGATGTCTGGTGTCTCTCAGTCAGGGTGAATCCACTATGAGGTGTCTGATGGTGTCTCTCAGTCAGGGTGAATCCACTATGAGGTGTCTGATGGTGTCTCTCAGTCAGGGTGAATCCACTATGAGGTGTCTGATGGTGTCTCTCAGTCAGGGTGAATCCACTATTAGGTGTCTGTTATCTCTCAGTCAGGGTGAATCCACTATGAGGTGTCTGATGGTGTCTCTCAGTCAGGGTGAATCCACTATGAGGTTTCTGATGGTGTCTCTCAGTCAGGGTGAATCCACTATGAGGTGTCTGATGGTGTCTCTCAGTCAGGGTGAATCCACTATGAGGTGTCTGGTGTCTCTCAGTCAGGGTGAATCCACTATGAGGTGTCTGATGGTGTCTCTCAGTCAGGGTGAATCCACTATGAGGTGTCTGATGGTGTCTCTCAGTCAGGGTGAATCCACTATGAGATGTCTGGTGTCTCTCAGTCAGGGTGAATCCACTATGAGGTGTCTGATGGTGTCTCTCAGTCAGGGTGAATCCACTATGAGGTGTCTGATGGTGTCTCTCAGTCAGGGTGAATCCACTATGAGGTGTCTGATGGTGTCTCTCAGTCAGGGTGAATCCACTATGAGGTGTCTGATGGTGTCTCTCAGTCAGGGTGAATCCACTATGAGGTGTCTGATGTTGTCTCTCAGTCAGGGTGAATCCACTATGAGGTGTCTGATGTCTCTCAGTCAGAGAGAATCCACTATGAGGTGTCTGATGGTGTCTCTCAGTCAGGGTGAATCCACTATGAGGTGTCTGATGGTGTCTCTCAGTCAGGGTGAATCCACTATGAGGTGTCTGGTGTCTCTCAGTCAGAGAGAATCCACTATGAGGTGTCTGATGGTGTCTCTCAGTCAGGGTGAATCCACTATGAGGTGTCTGGTGTCTCTCAGTCAGGGTGAATCCACTATGAGGTGTCTGATGTTGAATCCACGATCTGAAACCAGAGCAGAGTGAGAAGGAGAGAAGCTGCTTGTCGCCAGTTGCAGAGTGTGTGTGTGTGTGTGTTTATGTGTGTGTGTGTGTGTGTGTGTGTGTGTGTGTGTGTGTGTGTGTGTGTGTGTGTGTGTGTGTGTGTGTGTGTGTGTGTGTGTGTGTGTGTGTGTGTGTGTGTGTGTGTGTGTGTGTGTGTGTGTGTGCGCGCGTGTCTCACTGTATCAATCCACACTTGTGTGCACATGCGTAGCAACACAAGCCATGTTCCTTCTTGTTCAATTAGGGTGTTTAATTCACAGTGGCTGAGTGATGGAAGTTTTATTTACAATCAGTCCTCCTGGTCAGTGTGATGAATGACAGAATTAAACAGCAAACTTTGATAAATGTGCCTGATTGCTCACATCACTCTAATCACGGACGAAGACCTGTCAGAATCTACAGTAGAGACAGAGAGCCTTCAGCCCTGAAGAAGAGATATGTCTAGTGTCAGGTGACATGGAGGGAGGGAGGGAGGGAGGGAGGGAGGGAGGGAGGGAGGGAGGGAGGGAAGATATAGAGAAATGGTAGAAGACAGGTCTCTTTGTCTGTCTTTTCATCAGTCTCTGTTCTCTTTCTCTCCCTGTCTCTCCTCAGACACTTTTCCCCTGTCTCTCAAATCAGTGAGTTTTAAGCTGGCAGAGAGAAAGAGATTAAGAGAGAGAGAGGGAGAGAGAGAGACTGAGAAATAGAGAATAAGAGAGAGAGAACAGAGCAGACAGTAAGATCTTCTCTGAGTGTTGTCAGGAGAGATCAGACAGTAGAGACCTGTCTACAGACTGAATATCTGATGGGTGTTGTCAGGAGAGATCAGACAGTAGAGACCTGTCTACAGACTATCTGAATATCTGATGAGTGTTGTCAGGAGAGATCAGACAGTAGAGACCTGTCTACAGACTATCTGAATATCTGATGAGTGTTGTCAGGAGAGATCAGACAGTAGAGACCTGTCTACAGACTGAATATCTGATGGGTGTTGTCAGGAGAGATCAGACAGTAGAGACCTGTCTACAGACTATCTGAATATCTGATGAGTGTTGTCAGGAGAGATCAGACAGTAGAGACCTGTCTACAGACTATCTGAATATCTGATGGGTGTTGTCAGGAGAGATCAGACAGTAGAGACCTGTCTACAGACTATCTGAATAATCTACATAGCTCTGTGCTCCATGTCTACGTCCAAAATGGAACCCTTTTACCCTACATAGTACACTACTTTAGACCAGCGCCCATAGGGAGGAGGGGCCCACAGGGCTCTGGTCAAACGTAGTCCACTATGTAAGGAACAGGGATCCATTTAGGACGTATCCCTTGTCTCCTCTGCTCACACAGCCATGCAGAAGTCACCTATTCACCAGATAGGGTTATTATTGCTGCTGCTATTTTAGTACAGATGGGGGGTAGCTTTAATATTCATAGGCTGAGTCGCAAACCACACCATCTTCCATATGTAGGGCACTACTCTGGTTAAAAAGAAAGTCCACTGTGTAGGGAATAGGGAGCCATTTGGGCTGTAGCACACACAATCAGGAATATCTCTCCTGCTTTTATCTTTTCATAGCATTCTCTGTTCCCCAGGCCCTCAGACAACACGGGCAGGATGGCTTTATGCTCTGTTCTGTTGTTGCTACTGTTATCTGAGAGATCAAACCAACTAGCTAGAATTCCTCAATGTGGATTTTAATACCTACAAATATTGAGCTGGAATCTTGAGCAGACTTTCATGTAAATACAGAACCTGTACATTAGATAGTCTACATGTTTTACACTAAGGTCTTTAACCAATATCCCTACTAGTATATACCTAATGTAAACCACCGTACTGGGTATCCATTCATGTGGTATGTTGGTCTGGACATGGAATATAGCCGAGACGTACAACAGGGTTTAAGTCCCTGGACACACTGGGGCTTTGTGTCACAGTAGTTCTGATGGAGTCAATGCTTTTATAATGGGAGTTACAGGACAACGAATGGACATGATTGTCTGACAGAAAAACACACAAATGATTCGCTTTTGATGGATGCAAACTTGTCCGAAAACAGCTGACTTGAGTTGTACTTTTGACGGATGCAAACTTGTCCGAAAACAGCTGACTTGAGTTGTACTTTTGACGGATGCAAACTTGTCCGAAAACAGCTGACTTGAGTTGTACTTTTGACGGACATAAAAAAAAAAACGGACAATGATGTAAGTCATATAAGATTGAATGTTTGTTCATGCATCTGTGTGGTTGAAGTAACTATTGTTTGTCTAATGAACTACAGACTGTGTTTTCTCTTTCCAGACTGAACTTTCACATTGCTGTATTGCATCAATATGCTCTGCAAGCTGCCTCTGCCATGAGCTCTGGACCTGTATGGTGCAGGTGGCAGTGGGCTTTATGCCCTGAAAGCCCAGAGGTCTCAGGTTCATGCTCCATTCCTGCTGTTCCCTCTCAATCACTACACTACTACTGCCGTCCCCTCCAGAAACACATGTTATCTGGTGCAGTACAATACACTGTCATGTCTTTGGCATCATTAAAACTGAAGACGTATTTATCAAATAACTCTCTGTAATTATTATTACGCGATTAAACTGATTAATCATGTAACTGTAATTAACTAGAATGTCGGGGCACCAAGGAAAATATTCGGATTACAAAGTTATAATTTTCCCAATATAACTTTCAGATATTTTAATATCTGATCAATTAGTCTTCGAATTAATGAATTATTATTTACCTCACGTTAGTCTCATTCCAAACGTTGTAAATTGTTGGTTATCTGCACGAACCCAGTCTTCACTATGAGTCATCCATACATCAATTGTGTTAAAATCATTTATTTACTAACTAAGTAAATCACAGAAATGCATAACAAACAGTAGATATGTTTACAAGGAAATGATAGGAGAATGTGCCCTAGTGGGCTAAACCGGCATGGTGGCTTGTTAGACAAAAGGGGAGGGGGGGTCATCTGAGGAGACACTACAGAGTTGAATATTATAACAATTTAAATGCTAATCCTTTGCACATGAATGCTGACTCATTCGGGAACAATTGCAATCAATATATATATTTACGCTCAGTGTGTTGTTGGGATCTCTGTTGAAAAGTTTGTTTCTGTTGGAGTCTGTCCGCCCCTCTCTCTCTCTCTCTCTCTCTCTCTCTCTCTCTCTCTCTCTCTCTCTCTCTCTCTCTCTCTCTCTCTCTGTCTGTCGTGGTTAGGATGGATAGTTCAGAGTAACATTCATTCATGTCGTTATAGAATAGCTGTTTCGGCGGTTGTCGGTCTAAGCGTTCAATGATACCGAATTTCTAGCTGCAGACTAGTAATTAATATCAAAGACTTGTTCTTATTCTGTCGGTATCGATAGTCTAAGAGTTTAACCACGTGGTATGGTTAAAAGTTCAGCAAGAGAAAAGCTTGGTCTCCTCTCAAACCTTGGCCCTCTCGTTATCGAGGTAAGCTGCCAGGTCCTGTCTGTGCCCCTGAGGGCGTGCCAAGGACTTAGTGAAACTTTAAACAGAAATACAATTCTCTCACATTAACATCATTACATTGCATCCCATCATCTCACAAATAGCTTCATCCTTATTCATTCATTTTATACAACCATTAGATGTAAGTCTCATACCTGAGACTCTTCTATAAACATGTTTATGGTAATGTGACGTTATTGTCTCTCATGAGTTTCACAAAATTGTACCAAACGGACCAGTTCGTAGCTGGATTCTTCACCGATCTTTTATACCTTCTCCAGAACATAAATGTCGTTCGGTTCTCCAGTTCTGTGAGGTGGAAGAAATTCCTTTGTCCTCTCTATGAAAACTCACTCTCTCTCTATACTGTCTGGCCATGAGGGAGGATCTTCTCTAGGAATTTACGATCTCTCTTACAGAGCCTGGTGTCAGGAGTATGGCGAGGGGGATGGTGCTCGCTGTACCCAAAGAGGGCAACGTCATGACAACACCCATCTGTATAAATATAGGATATATGAGGGTATACCATGGATGGGATTTTTAAATGAATATCACCCTTTAAAGAATAAAAAAAAAAATCATTGTACCATCTTAACTGCTGGGAAATATATTTTCCATAACCAAAATGTTTCTATTTTCAGCTGTTTGAAGCTGGCGTACAAAACCGAAAGTAAAAGATGGCAAAAAACTAAACTTAAGAACGGGAAGCATAGAAATATCCAACATAGAACAGATCTACCGCTTCTCGGACTGGCTTTCAATGAGAATGACAAATCTATAACTCACATTTCTATGCGAATTTGGTCGAGTCGCACGAATAAGTTACATATTGCAGCTTTAATGAACAACGGATAATAATATATGGATCCTACAGCCATCCTATTGTTGACTGTTAGGCATTAAAAATAACATCAAATACTATTTTATTGGTCACATACACATATTTAGCAGATGTTATTGCTGGTGTAGCGAAATGCTGGTGTTCCTACCTCCAACAGTGCAGTAGTATCTAACAGTTCACAACAATACACACTAATATAAAAGTAAAAGATTGGAATTAAGAAATACTTAAATATTAGAATGTCGGAGTGTCATTGACTAAAATACAGTAGATTAGAATACAGTATCTACATATGAAATGAGTAAAGCAGTATGTAAACATTATTAAAGTGACTAGTGTTCCATTATTAAAGTGGCCAGTGATTCCATGTCTATGTATACAGGGCAGCAGCCTCTAAGGTGCAGGGTTGAGTAACCGGATGGAAGCCGGCTAGTGATGGCTGTTTAACAGTCTGATGGCCTTGAGATAGAGGCTGTTTTTCAGTCTCTCGTTCCCAGCTTTGATGCAGCTGTACTGACCTCACCTTCTGGATGATAGTGGGGTGAACAGGCCGTGGCTCGGGTGGTTGATGTCCTTCATGATTTTTTTGGCCTTCCTGTGACATCGGGTGGTGTAGGTGTCCTGGAGGGCAGGTAGTTTGCCCCCGGTGATGCGTTGGGTACACCACACCACCCTCCGGAGAGCCCTGCGGTTGCGGGCGGTGCAGTTTCCATACCAGGCGGTGATACAGCCCGACAGGATGCTCTCAATTGTGCATCTGTAAAAGATTGTGAGGGTTTTAGAGGCTAAGCCAAATTTCTTCAGCCTCCTGAGGTTGAAGAGGTGCTGTTGATCCTTCTTCACCACACTGTCTGTGTGGGTGGAACATTTCAGATCATCAGTGATGTGTACGCTGAGGAACTTGAAGCTTTCCACCTTCTCACCTGCAGTTCCATCAATGTGGATATGGGCGTGCTCTCTCTGCTGTTTCTTGAAGTCCACAATCAGCTCCTTTGTTTTGTTGACATTGAATGAGAGGTTATTTTCCGTTCACCACTCTGCCAAGGCCCTCACCTCCTTCCTGTAGGCTGTCTCATCATTGTTGGTAATCAAGCCTACTACTGTTGTGTCATCTGCAAACTTGGTGATTGAGTTGGAGGCATGCATGGCCACGCAGTCATGGGTGAACAGGGAGTATAGGAGGAGGCTGAGCATGCACCCTTGTGTGGCCCCAGTGTTGAGGATCAGCATAGTGGAGGTGTTGTTTCCTACCCTCACCACCTGGGGGCGGCCCGTCAGGATGTCCAGGACCCAGTTGCACAGGGCGGGGTTCAGACCCAGGGCGGTAAGCAAATTGAAGTGGGTCTAGGGTGTCAGGTAAGGTAGAGGTGATATGATCGTTAACTAGCCTCTCAAAGCACTTCATGATGACATATGTGAGTACTACTTGGCAATAATCATTTATTTCAGTTACCTTTGCTTTCTTGGGTACAGGAACAATGGTGGCCATCTTGAAGCAAGTGGGGACAGCAGACTGGGATAGGAAGAGATTGAATATGTCCGTAAACACTCTAGCCAGCTGGTCCTTGACGTGGCTGGTTTTCCCTTTGTAATCTGTGATTGTCTGTAGACCCTGCCACATACGTCTCGTGTCTGAGTCATTGAATTACGACTCCACTTTGTCTCTACACTGATGTTTTGTCTATTTGATTGCTTTATGGAGTGAATAACTACACTGTTTGTATTTGGCCACATTCCCAGTCACCTTGCCATGGTTAAATGCGGTGGTTCGTGCTTTCAGTTTTGCAGGAATGCTGTCATCTATTCACGGTTTCTGGTTTGGGTAGGTTTTAATAGTCACAATGGGTACATCTCCTATACACTTCCTGATGAACTCATTCACTGTGTCTATGTATTTGTCAATGTTATTCTCAGAGGCTACCCGGAACATATCCCAGTCCGCGTGATCAAAACAATCTTGAAGCATGGATTCCGATTGGTCAGACCAGCATTTAATAGACCTTAGCACGAGTACTTCCTGTTTGAGTTTCTGCCTATAGGAAGGGAGGGCGGACGGGGGAGGGCCTTATAGGCATTTTGAAAAATTGAGTAGCAGTGGTCCAATGTTTTCCCAGGGCGAGTACTAACATTCAATATGTTGGTAGAGTTTTCCTCAGATTTGCTTTGTTAAAATCCCCAGCTACAATAAATGCGGCCTCAGGATATTTGGTTTCCAGTTTGCATAAAGTTCAGTGTAGTACTTTGAGGGCCATTGTGGTTTCTGCTTGAGGGGCAACTGCACATGGGGACAAAGATCATACTTTTTGGAGAAATGTCCTCTGGTCTGATGAAACAAAAATCGAACTGTTTGGCCATAATGACCATCGTTATGTTTGGAGGAAAAAGGGGGATGCTTGCAAGCCGAAGAACACCATCCCAACCGTGAAGCACAGGGGTGGCAGCATCATGTTGTGGGGATGTTTTGCTGCAGGAGGGACTGGTGCACTTCACAAAATAGATGGCATCAAAAGGAAGGAAAATTATATGGATATATTGAAGCAACATCTCAAGACATCAGTCAGGAAGTAAAAGCTTGGTCGCAAATGGATATTCCAAATGGACAGTGACCCCAAGCATACTTCCAAAGTTGTGGCAAAATGGCTTAAGGACAAAAAAGTCAAGGTATTGGAGTGGCCATCACAAAGCCCTGACCTCAATCCTATAGAACATTTGTGGGCAGAACTGAAAAAGCGTGTGTGAGCTTGGAGGCCTACAAGCCTGACCCAGTTACACCATCTCTGTCAAGATGAATGGGCCAAAATTCACCCAACTTATTGTGGGAAGCTTGTGGAAGGCTACCTGAAACATTTGACCCAAGTTAAACAATTTAAAGGTAATGCTACCAAATACTAATTGAGTGTATGTAAAGTTCTGACCCACTGGGAATGTGATGAAAGAAATAAAAGCTGAAATAAATCATTCTCTCTACTATTATTCTGACATTTCACATTCTTAAAATTTAAATTGTCAATCACCACATCCTCATCGGCAGACTCAATAGCCTTGGTTTCTCAAATGATTGCATCGCCCGGTTCACCAACTACTTCTCTGATAGAGTTCAGTGTGTCAAATCGGAGGGCCTGTTGCCCGTACCTCTGGCAGTCTCTATGGGGGTGCCACAGGGTTCAATTCTTGGGCCAACTCTTTTCTCTGTATACATCAATAATGTCGCTCTTGCTGCTGGTGAGTCTCTGATCCACCTCTACGCAGACGACACCATTCTGTATACCTCTGGCCCTTCTTTGGACACTGTGTTGACAACCCTCCAGACGAGCTTCAATGCCATACAACTCTCCTTCCGTGGCCTCCAACTGCTCCTAAATATAAGTAAAACTAAATGCATGCTCTTCAACCGATCGCTGCCTGCACCTGCCCGCCTGTCCAGCATCACTACTCTGGACGGTTCTGATTTAGAATATGTGGACAACTACAAATACCTAGGTTTCTGGTTAGACTGTAAACTCTCTTTCCAGACTCACATCAAACATCTCCAATCAAAAGTTAAATCTAGAATTGGCTTCCTATTTCGCAACAAAGCATCCTTCACTCATGCTGCCAAACATTCCCTCGTAAAACTGACCATCCTACCGATCCTCGACTTCGGCGATGTGATTTACAAAATAGCCTCCAATACCCTACTCAACAAACTGGATGCAGTCTATCACAGTGCCATCAGTTTTGTCACCAAAGCCCTATATACTACCCACCACTGCGACCTGTACGCTCTCGTTGGCTGGCCCTCCCTTCATACCCGTCGCCAAACCCACTGGCTCCAGGTCATCTACAAGACCCTGCTAGGTAAAGTCCCGCCTTATCTCCGCTCACTGGTAACCATAGCTGCACCCACCTGTAGCACGCACTCCAGCAGGTATATCTCTCTTGTCACCCCAAAAGCCAATTCCTCCTTTGGCCTTCTCTCCTTCCAGTTCTCTGCTGCCAATGACTGGAACGAACTACAAAAATCTCAAACTGGAAACACTTATCTCCCTCACTAGCTTTAAGCACCAGCTGTCAGAGCAGCTGACATATCACTGCACCTGTACATAGCCCATCTATAATTCAACCCAAACAACTACTTCTTCCCCTACTGTATTTATTTATTTAATTTATTTTGCTCCTTTGCACCCCTTTATTTATTTCTACTTTGCACTTTCTTCTACTACAAATCTACCATTCCAGTGTTTTACTTGCTATATTGTATTTACTTTGCCACCATGGCCTTTTTTGCCTTTACCTCCCTTATCTCACCTCATTTGCTCACATTGTATATAGACTTATTTTTCTACTGTATTATTGACTGTATGTTTGTTTTACTCCATGTGTAACTCTGTGTTGTTGTATGTTGTCGAACTGATTTGCTTTATCTTGGCCAGGTCGCAATTGTAAATGAGAACTTGTTCTCAACTTGCCTACCTGGTTAAATAAAGGTGAAATAAATAAAAATAAAGTGGTGATTCTAACTGACCTAAGACTGGGAATTTTTACTAGGATTAAATGTCAGGAATTGTGAAAAACTGAGTTTAAATGTATTTGGCTAAGGTGTATGTAAACTTCTGCCTTCAGCTCTATATGGCTGTGACTTTTTTCTCCTGAAAAACTCCCCAGTCCTTAATGATTACAAGCACACCCATAACACCCATAACATGATGCAGCCATCACCATTCTTTAAAATATGGAGATTGGTACTCAGTGATGAGTTGTGTTGGATTTGCCCCAAACATAACAGATGTTATTGTATTCAGGACAAAACATTAATTGCTTTGCCACATTTTTTGCAGTATTTCTTTTAGTCTTGTTGCAAACAGGATGCATGTTTTGTAATATTTTTATTCTGTACTGGCTTTTTTCCTCCCCCTCTGTTGTTGATCCATCCTCAGTTTTCTGCTATCTGTTTGTGGGGGGGGGGGGTTGTATGTAACAATGAGGAGGGGTTGGTTGGTTAGACTGAATTATTCCTCTCTTCTTTAGTCTGGAAATGTTGAGGCAATAATGAGAGAAGGGCAATGTGTGTGTGTGTGTGTGTGTGTGTGTGTGTGTGTGTGTGTGTGTGTGTGTGTGTGTGTGTGTGTGTGTGTGTGTGTGTGTGTGTGTGTGTGTGTGTGTGTGTTTGGGCCCACTCCAGCCCCCTGACAGTTCCCTACTTCAGACCAATACATAATTTAATGATAAGTCAATGGAAGAACACAAACACGGGAAAAACCGCTGGTACCGGATGGGGGACACACAGACACAGACACACACACACGTACAGACACTAATGCATGAAGTCAAGCACACACACAAGCCTTTGGTGCCTGATTGCTCCTGCATAAATAAATAGATAAGAGCTTTTATTTTCAGATGTGAATATTGATGAAAATGTGGTCAATCTGCTAGTTATCCCTCCAACAGTCCAGAGAGAGAGAGAAAAGGTCAACCAGTGAAGAACAAACACCATTGTAAATACAACCCATATTTATGTTTATTTATTTTCCCTTTTGTACTTTAACTATTTGCACATCGTTACAACGCTGTATATAGTAGACATATGACATTTGCAATGTCTTTATTCTTTTGGAACTTCAGTGAGTGTAATTTTTTCACTGTTCATTTTTATTGTTTATTTCACTTTTGTTTATTATCTACTTCACTTGCTTTAACATATGTTTCCCATGCCAATAAAGCCATTAAATTTAATTGAATTGAATTGAGAGAGAGAGAGGGGGGGATGGAAAGACAGAGAGTAAGTTAGAGAGAGACACTCTCTTCTCTCTTCAACAGGCTCTCTAGTCTCTCTTCTCTCTATAACAGGCTCTCTAGTCTCTCTTCTCTCTATAACAGGCTCTCTAGTCTCTCTTCTCTCTATAACAGGCTCTCTAGTCTCTGTTTAACAGGCTCTCTAGTCTCTCTTCTCTCTTCAACAGGCTCTCTAGCCTCTCTTCTCTGTTTAACAGGCTCTCTAGTCTCTCTTCTCTCTATAACAGGCTCTCTAGTCTCTCTTCTCTCTTCAACAGGCTCTCTAGTCTCTCTTCTCTCTTCAACAGGCTCTCTAGTCTCTCTTCTCTCTATAACAGGCTCTCTAGTCTCTCTTCTCTCTATAACAGGCTCTCTAGTCTCTCTTCTCTCTATAACAGGCTCTCTAGTCTCTCTTCTCTCTATAACAGGCTCTCTAGTCTCTCTTCTCTCTATAACAGGCTCTCTAGTCTCTCTTCTCTCTATAACAGGCTCTCTAGTCTCTCTTCTCTGTTCAACAGGCTCTCTAGTCTCTCTTCTCTCTTCAACAGGCTCTCTAGTCTCTCTTCTCTCTATAACAGGCTCTCTAGTCTCTCTTCTCTCTATAACAGGCTCTCTAGTCTCTCTTCTCTCTATAACAGGCTCTCTAGTCTCTCTTCTCTCTATAACAGGCTCTCTAGTCTCTCTTCTCTCTATAACAGGCTCTCTAGTCTCTCTTCTCTGTTCAACAGGCTCTCTAGTCTCTCTTCTCTCTATAACAGGCTCTCTAGTCTCTCTTCTCTCTATAACAGGCTCTCTAGTCTCTCTTCTCTCTATAACAGGCTCTCTAGTCTCTCTTCTCTGTTTAACAGGCTCTCTAGTCTCTCTTCTCTCTTCAACAGGCTCTCTAGTCTCTCTTCTCTCTATAACAGGCTCTCTAGTCTCTCTTCTCTGTTCAACAGGCTCTCTAGTCTCTCTTCTCTGTTCAACAGGCTCTCTAGTCTCTCTTCTCTCTATAACAGGCTCTCTAGTCTCTCTTCTCTCTATAACAGGCTCTCTAGTCTCTCTTCTCTCTATAACAGGCTCTCTAGTCTCTCTTCTCTCTATAACAGGCTCTCTAGTCTCTCTTCTCTCTATAACAGGCTCTCTAGTCTCTCTTCTCTCTTCAACAGGCTCTCTAGTCTCTCTTCTCTCTTCAACAGGCTCTCTAGTCTCTCTTCTCTCTTCAACAGGCTCTCTAGTCTCTCTTCTCTCTATAACAGGCTCTCTAGTCTCTGTTTAACAGGCTCTCTAGTCTCTCTGTCTTCTCCCTGCATCTCCCAGCATGTGTCAACAGTCAACACACTTTGCAGTTGTTACTAGCTCTCTCTCTCTCTCTCTCTCTCTCTATCTCTATATATATCTCTATATCTCTATCTCTATCTCTATCTCTATATCTCTATCTCTATCTCTATCTCTATATCTCTATCTCTATCTCTATATCTCTATCTCTATCTCTATCTCTATCTCTATCTCTCTCTCTATCTATCTATCTATCTATCTATCTATCTATCTATCTATCTATCTATCTATCTATCTATCTATCTATCTATCTATCTATCTATCTATCTATCTATCTATCTATCTATCTATCTATCTATCTATCTATCTCATCTCTCTCTCTCTCTCTCTCTCTCTCTCTCTCTCTCTCTCTCTCTCTCTCTCAAATTCAATTTAAGGGGCTTTATTGGCATGGGAAACATATGTTTACACTGCCAAAGCAACTGAAATAGATCATAAACAAAAAGGAACAGTGAAAAAATTACACTCACAAAAGTTCCAAAAGAATAAAGACATTGCAAATGTCATATGTCTACTATATACGGTGTTGTAACGATGTGCAAATAGTTAAAGTACAAAAGGGAAAATAAATAAACATAAATATGGGTTGTATTTACAATGGTGTTTGTTCTTCACTGGTTGCCCTTTTCTTGTGGCAATAGGTCACAAATCTTGCTGCTGTGATGGCACACTGGTATTTCACCCAGCAGATATGGGAGTTTATCAAAATTGGATTTGTTTTCAAATTCTTTGTGGGTCTGTGTAATCTGAGGGAAGTCTGTGTCACTATTATGGTCATACATTTGGCAGGAGGTTAGGAAGTGCAGCTCAGTTTCCACCTCATTTTGTGGGCAGTGTGCACATAGCCTGTCTTCTCTTGAGAGCCAGGTCTGCCTACGGCAGCCTTTCTCAATAGCAAGGCTATGCTCACTGAGTCTGTACATAGTCAAAGTTTTCTGCCACTGTGTACTCTCTGTTTTGGGCAAAATATTCTAGTTTGCTCAGTTTTTCTGTTAATTTCTTGACACACTGGAAATAATTATCTTTTTGTTTTCTCGTGTTTGTGAACAGAGCCCCAGGACCAGCTTGCTTAGTGGACTCTTCTCCAGGTGCATCTGTTTGTAGGTAATGGCTTTGTTAAGGAACGTTTGGGAATCGCTTCCTTTTAGGTGGCTGTAGAATTTAACGGCTCTTTTCTGGATTTTGATAATTGGCGGGTATCGGCCTAATTCTGCTCTGCATGCATTGTTTGGTGTTTTATGTTGGTGTTTTGCAGAGTTTTGTATGCAGTCTCAATTTGGTGTTTGTCCCATTTTGTGAATTATTGGTTGGTTAGCGGACTTCAGACCTCACAATCATAAAGAGCTGTCACGACAGTGACGGATGGTGGCGCCCCTCCTCGGCCGGGCGGAGCTCGGCGGTCGTCGTCGCCGGCCTACTAGCTACCATTGATCCCTTTTTGTTTCACTTTCTGTTGGTTAGGTCTAGGTAGGCACGCACCTGTTTTTGGTTAGTCATTAGTAAAGGGGGGTTATTTAGTTTAGCGTAGGATGTATGTGTTTGTACGTGATTGTGTTGCTTGTCCGGGTTTTTTGTGCTAGAGGAACGCGTACTGGGTTTTTCCCCTCTGCCTGTGGTGTATTTTCATTGTGTACACCACCGCAGAATAATTTAAGGGCTGCGCCCCTATACTTTTGGCGACCACATCCAGTTGCTTTTAATAAAGAAGTGTGGTCAAGAACTCTCTGTCTCCTGCGCCTGACTCTACCTCTCCTGTTGTTTTTCGAGCCAGCCCGTGACAGAAATCACGTACCACAACTTGATGGAGTCAGCAGGAGCTTCAGCGCCAGCCCTGTCCATGGAGGAAACCGTAGACCAACACTCCACCCTGCTCCACCGGCTGGGGAACGCCATGGATCAGGTGTTGGCGCGCCTGGAGAGCTGGGACCGACGCGCTCTCGGCCCCCTGAACGCGGCAGGCCAACAGCCTGCGCCCCCACCAGCACCCACAGCACCCAGTACCAGTGGGGTGAAACTCGCTCCCCCCAGGGAGTACGATGGGACGGCCGCTGGGTGTAAGGGCTTCTTACTCCAGTTGGAGTTATACCTGGCGACCGTTCGTCCCTCTCCCTCGGGGGAGGAGAGCGTCAGCGTCCTCGTCTCCTGTCTCACGGGTAAGGCCCTGGAATGGGCAAACGCCGTGTGGGACAGTCCGGACTCAGCCAGGGACAACTACCCAGAGTTCACCCGCCGCTTTCGGGCAGTATTCGATCATCCCCCGAGGGGAGAGCAGCGGGTGAGCGGCTGTTTCACCTGAGGCAGGAGACGAGGAGCGCACAGTATTTTGCTCTCGAGTTCCGGACCCTGGCCGCGGGACCAGGGTGGAATGAGAGGGCCCTTATAGATCACTACCGTTGTAGTTTGAGGGAAGACGTCCGCCGGGAATTAGCCTGTCGGGACACGACCAACACACTGGACCAACTGGTGGATCTGTCCATCCGACTGGACAATCTGCTGGCCGCCCGCGGACGTCCGAACCGGGCCCTGCTCATTCCACCCTCCAGCCCTCCTGCTCCCACGCCTATGGAGATAGGGGGGGCAGCAGCCAGGAAGACTGGAGGGGGAGGTTGCTCCTGCACCTCATGTGGTCGCAGAGGGCACACTGTGGACCGGTGCTGGGGAGACTCCCCTAGGAGTCCAGAAGGCAGGCAGAGCACTCCTTTGACACCTCAGGTGAGTCAGCACCAGCCTCACCCAGACCCCCCTGTCCGTCACATGTATGTGTCAGTGTCTTTTCCTGGTTCTCCCCTCACTCCCGGTTTAAGGCGCTAGTCAATTCAGGCGCGGCGGGGAGTTTTATGGACCGTGGGGTCGCGGCTAAGTTAGGGATTCCCCTGGTCCAGTTGGACCAACCCTTCCCCGTGCACGCCCTAGACAGTCGACCACTAGGGTCAGGGCTGGTCAGGGAGGTCACTGTGCCTCTGGTCATGGTAATGCGGGGGGGTCATGAGGAGCGGATTAGTCTTTTCCTCATTGATTCCCCAGCGTTTCCAGTGGTTCTAGGGATTCCCTGGCTAGCCACTCACAACCCTAAGATTTCGTGGGGACAGAGGGCTCTTAAGGGGTGGTCAAATGAGTGCTCGGGCAGGTGCATAGGAGTTTCCATCGGTGGAGAGTCCAGACCAAGTCTCCACCGTGCACATTCCCTCAGAGTATGCCGATTTGGCTATCGCCTTCAGTAAAACGAAGGCGATCCAATTACCACCTCATCGACGAGGAGACTGTGCGATAAACCTCCAGGTGGGCGCTGCCCTTCCTCGTAGTCACGTTTATCCCCTGTCTCAGGAGGAAACAGCGGCTATGGAGACATACGTCACTGAGTCTTTGAGGCAGGGATACATTCGGCCATCTCACTCACCCGTCTCCTCGAGCTTCTTTTTCGTGAAGAAGAAGGAGGGAGGTCTGCGCCCGTACATTGACTATAGAGGTCTAAATGCCATCACAGTGGGTTTCAGTTACCCACTACCTCTCATCGCCTTGGCGATGGAGTCATTTCACGGGGCGCGCTTCTTCACGAAATTGGATCTCAGGAGTGCATATAATCTGGTGCGTATCCGAGGAGGGGACGAGTGGAAAACTGCATTTAGTACCACATCTGGCCATTATGAGTACCTCGTCATGCCGTATGGGTTAAAGAATGCTCCCGCAGTCTTCCAATCCTTTGTGGACGAGATTCTCCGGGACCTGCTCAGTCAGGGTGTAGTGGTGTACATCGATGACATTCTGGTCTACTCCGCTACACGCGCCGAGCATGTGTCTCTGGTGCGTAAAGTGCTTGGGCGACTGGTGGAGCATGACCTATACGTCAAGGCTGAGAAATGTGAGTTTTCCAAACCAGCCGTCTCTTTCTTGGGGTATCGCATTTCCTCATCAGGGGTAGTGATGGAATGTGACCACGTCTCAGCCGTGCGTAATTGGCCGACTCCCACCACGGTGAAGGAGGTGCAGCGGTTTTTGGGATTTGCCAATTACTACCGGAGGTTTATCCGGGGCTTTGGGCAGGTGGCGGCTCCCATTACCTCACTGTTGAAGGGGGGCCCGGTGCGGTTGCAGTGGTCCGCGGAGGCGGACAGGGCCTTTAGCCGTCTGAAGGTTTTGTTCACCGACGCTCCGGTGCTGGCGCACCCGGACCCCTCTTTGCCCTTCATAGTGGAGGTGGACGCGTCCGAGGCTGGGGTAGGAGCCGTGCTGTCCCAGCGCTCGGGCGCCCCCCCCAAGCTCCGCCCCTGCGCCTTCTTCTCTAGGAAGTTGAGTCCGGCGGAGCGTAACTATGATGTGGGGGACAGGGAGCTGTTGGCTGTGGTCAGAGCCCTGAAGGTGTGGAGACATTGGCTTGAGGGGGCGCGTCACCCTTTTCTCATCTGGACTGACCACCGCAATCTGGAGTACATCCGGGCGGCGAGGAGACTGAACCCGCGTCAAGCCAGGTGGGCGATGTTCTTTACGAGATTTCGGTTTAACATCTCGTATATCCCAGGTTCCCGGAACACTAAGGCCGACGCACTGTCTCGTCTCCATGACGCCGAGGAACGGTCCACCGATCCCACGCCCATACTTCCAGCCTCCTGCCTGGTGGCACCGGTGGTCTGGGAGGTGGACGCGGACATCGAGCGGGCGTTACGGATGGAGCCTACTCCTCCGCAGTGTCCAGTGGGTCGTAAGTACGTTCCGCTCGGTGTTCGCGATCGTCTGATTCGGTGGGCTCACACGCTTCCCTCCTCGGGTCACCCAGGGGTTGAGCGGACAGTGCGTGGTCTTAGTGGGAGATACTGGTGGCCCACCTTGGTGAGGGACGTGAGGCACTATGTCTCCTCCTGTTCGGTGTGCGCTCAGAGTAAGGCTCCCAGGCACCTGCCTAGAGGGAAATTACAACCCCTCCCGGTTCCACAACGACCATGGTCCCACCTGGCGGTGGATTTCTTGACCGATCTCCCGCCGTCTCAGGGCAACACTACGATCCTGGTCGTTGTGGACCGGTTTTCTAAGTCCTGCCGTCTGCTTCCGTTACCCGGTCTTCCTACGGCCCTGCAGACCGCGGAAGCCTTATTCACCCACGTCTTCCGGCACTACGGGGTGCCCGAGGATATCGTCTCAGATCGAGGCCCCCAGTTCACGTCCCGAGTATGGCGGGCGTTTATGGAGTGACTGGGGGTTTCGGTCAGTTTGACCTCGGGGTTTCACCCCGAAAGTAATGGGCAGGTGGAAAGGTTAAACCAGGAGGTAGGTAGGTTTCTGCGGTCCTACTGCCAGGACCGGCCAGGGGAGTGGGCAAGGTTCGTGCCATGGGCCGAAATGGCTCAGAACTCTTTGCGCCACTCCTCCACCAACATGTCACCATTCCAATGTGTGTTGGGTTATCAGCCGGTCCTGGGGCCATGGCATCAGAGCCAGACGGAGGCCCCTGCGGTGGAGGAATGGGTTCAGCGCTCAAGGGAGACCTGGGACGCTGTGCAGGAATCCCTGGAACGAGCCAGGGAGCGACAAAAAGCGAGCGCTGACCGGCACCGCAGCGAGGCCCCCGTGTTCACCCCAGGGGAGAGAGTCTGGCTCTCGACCCGGAACCTGCCCCTCCGCCTGCCCTGCCGGAAGCTGGGTCCGCGGTTTGAGGGGCCATTTAAAGTCCTGAGGAGAATAAACGAGGTGTGTTACAGATTACAACTTCCTTCTTATTATCGTATTAACCCCTCGTTTCATGTGTCTCTCCTCAGGCCGGTGGTAGCTGGTCCGCTGCAGGAAAATGAGGTACGGGAGGTCCCTCCACCCACCCTGGACATCGGGGGGCTCCCGGCGTACACAGTCCGGTCCATCTTGGACTCCAGACGCCGGGCGCGGGGCCTGCAGTACCTCGTGGACTGGGAGGGGTACGGCCCGGAGGAGAGGTGCTGGGTACCGGTGGAGGACATACTGGACCCAGCGCTCATCTGGGAGTTCCACAGCCTCCATCCGGATCGCCCTGCGCCTCGCCCTCCGGGGCGTCCTCGAGGCCAGCGTCGGCGCGCTGCGGGAGCCGCGCGTCAGGGGGGGAGTACTGTCACGTCAGTGACGGATGGTGGCTCCCCTCCTCGGCCGGGCGGAGCTCGGCGGTCGTTGTCGCCGGCCTACTAGCTACCATCGATCCCTTTTTGTTTCACTTTCTGTTGGTTAGGTCTAGGTAGGCACGCACCTGTTTTTGGTTAGTCATTAGTAAGGGGGGGTTATTTAGTTTAGCGTAGGATGTATGTGTTTGTACGTGATTGTGTTGCTTGTCCGGGTTTTTTGTGCTAGAGGAACACGTACTGGGTTTTTCCCCTCTGCCTGTGGTGTATTTTCATTGTGTACACCACCGCAGAATAATTTAAGGGCTGCGCCCCTATACTTTTGGCGACCACATCCAGTTGCTTTTAATAAAGAAGTGTGGTCAAGAACTCTCTGTCTCCTGCGCCTGACTCTACCTCTCCTGTTGTTTTTCGAGCCAGCCCGTGACAAGAGCAATGGGTTCTGTAACTGATTCAAGCTTTTTTAACCAGATCCTAATTGGTATGTCATATTTATGTTCCTTTTGATGGAATAGAAGGCCCTTCTTGCCATGTCTCTCAGATCAGATCGTTCACAGCTTTGTGGAAGTTACCTGTGGCGCTGATGTTTAAGCCAAGGTTTCTGTCTCTCTACCTTTCTCTCTCCTGTCAGTTGTTCAGCAGTGAAGCAGGGAGCTGGGTTTTTATGATAAATGGTGTTCCTGATTCAGAAGGTGAGTAAGTTCTCCACATTGAGATGTACTGTACATCACAGGGAAATATAGGGAGGAGAGTATTGAGTAGACTTAGTATTCTCCAAAGAGGTTACCACTGCAGCTCAACATTAGACAGGACAGACAGTCTAACTGCTAACACTGCAGCTCAACATTAGACAGGACAGACAGTCTAACTGCTAACACTGCAGCTCAACATTAGACAGGACAGACAGTCTAACTGCTAACACTGCAGCTCAACATTAGACAGGACAGACAGTCTAACTGCTAACACTGCAGCTCAACATTAGACAGGACAGACAGTCTAACTGCTAACACTGCAGCTCAACATTAGACAGGACAGACAGTCTAACTGCTAACACTGCAGCTCAACATTAGACAGGACAGACAGTCTAACTCAGAATAGTGATCAACACATACTTACTATTCAGTCAACTGTGGAACTACAGATTCCAGAACTGCTCCATTGTTACACATCTTCAACTGTACACAACTGTTGTCAGGGTAGTCGCTCTCTCTCTGTCCAGATGACTGGTTTCAGAATGCCTCAGAATGGGAATTGAGTTGCAGTCTATGGCGGTGAAAACAACCACCGTTTTTAATTGTCTGATTGCTCGTGCCATCACCATCTACTACCCCCCCCGCCCCCCCCCCCCCCCCCTCCTCTTTGTGGATTTCAAAGCGCGACCAGCGCAGGTAATGGGCTAAAGAAGGAAGTGAGTTTGGGAAATGGGACCGTATGCATCTAAGAAATACTGTAGTTTACACATATGATCTTCATATGATTCAATTGGGCCAAAAATAATATGGCCGCCGTGATAGAACAATTATTTTAATTAACGATTTTCAGAATTTTTCAAAGTTCCACTTAATATAGTTTCTCTCTCTCACCTCAATTTTAAACTGCGCCCATTTTGAAGTCCCACTGCACGGTGTTACCAGGCTCTATATGCGGAGGCTACTGAGGCTGGGGACGAGGTTATTACCAGAGTAACTTAGAGCAGTTTGAATCACTTGTGCCAGCTGTGGACTAGATCCAATCCGTGGAACGATTGATTTGAACCCCAGTGGCTGAGTCTACAGTATCTTTTTTCAAAGCCCCATAAATGTTGTATTTCTCAAAACACCTAGGGGCAGTTTCCCGGACACAGATCAATGAGATTTAAAAAAATTCTCATTGAAAGTGTGTTGTAATCCAGGACTAGACTTGATCTGTGTCCGGGGAAACCAGGCCTTGACTTGGTGAAGGGAGGAACCAGCTGACGTCATCTCCTACCACACTGTGTATAGTGCCCTGTAGGAGTGTGTGGCAGACAGAGCGGGTTTGAGTGTGTGTGTTGTGTGTTGAATAACAGTGTATCTTGGCCAACAGGTCCTGTCAGAACCCCACAACCTGCTCCTCTGCTGTCATCATGTACAGACCTTCTCCTAGTCTAACACACTGCTATCATCACATGATGAGAGAGAGGGGGGGCGGGAGAGAGGGGGGGAGAGAGAGGGGGGTTAGAGAGGGGGTTAGAGAGAGAGAGGGAGGGGAGAGAGGGGGAGAGTGAGAGAGAGAATCAGTAGTCACCACGTCAGTAAAGTCGCCACGTCAGTAAAGTCGCCACGTCAGTAAAGTCGCCACGTCAGTAAAGTCAGTAAAGTCGCCACATCAGTAAAGTCGCCACATCAGTAAAGTCAGTAAAGTCGCCACGTCAGTAAAGTCGCCACGTCAGTAAAGTCGCCACGTCAGTAAAGTCAGTAAAGTCGCCACATCAGTAAAGTCGCACGTCAGTAAAGTCGCCACGTCAGTAAAGTCGCCACGTCAGTAAAGTCAGTAAAGTCGCCACATCAGTAAAGTCGCACGTCAGTAAAGTCGCCACATCAGTAAAGTCGCCACATCAGTAAAGTCAGTAAAGTCGCCACGTCAGTAAAGTCGCCACGTCAGTAAAGTCGCCACGTCAGTAAAGTCAGTAAAGTCGCCACATCAGTAAAGTCGCACGTCAGTAAAGTCGCCACGTCAGTAAAGTCACCACGTCAGTAAAGTCAGTAAAGTCGCCACATCAGTAAAGTCGCCATGTCAGTAAAGTCGCCACGTCAGTAAAGTCGCCACGTCAGTAAAGTCAGTAAAGTCGCCACGTCAGTAAAGTCGCCACGTCAGTAAAGTCGCCACGTCAGTAAAGTCAGTAAAGTCGCCACATCAGTAAAGTCGCCACGTCAGTAAAGTCACCACGTCAGTAAAGTCGCCACGTCAGTAAAGTCGCCACGTCAGTAAAGTCAGTAAAGTCGCCACATCAGTAAAGTCAGTAAAGTCGCCACGTCAGTAAAGTCACCACGTCAGTAAAGTCAGTAAAGTCGCCACGTCAGTAAAGTCGCCACGTCAGTAAAGTCGCGACGTCAGTAAAGTCGCCACGTCAGTAAAGTCAGTAAAGTCGCCACGTCAGTAAAGTCAGTAAAGTCAGTAAAGTCACCACGTCAGTAAAGTCACCACGTCAGTAAAGTCAGTAAAGTCGCCACATCAGTAAAGTCAGTAAAGTCGCCACATCAGTAAAGTCACCACGTCAGTAAAGTCGCCACGTCAGTAAAGTCAGTAAAGTCGCCACATCAGTAAAGTCAGTAAAGTCGCCACGTCAGTAAAGTCACCACGTCAGTAAAGTCAGTAAAGTCGCCACGTCAGTAAAGTCGCCACGTCAGTAAAGTCAGTAAAGTCAGTAAAGTCACCACGCCAGTAAAGTCACCACGTCAGTAAAGTCAGTAAAGTCGCCACATCAGTAAAGTCAGTAAAGTCGCCACATCAGTAAAGTCAGTAAAGTCGCCACGTCAGTAAAGTCGCCACGTCAGTAAAGTCACCACGTCAGTAAAGTCAGTAAAGTTACCATGTCAGTAAAGTCGCCACATCAGTAAAGTCACCACGTCAGTAAAGTCGCCACGTCAGTAAAGTCAGTAAAGTCGCCACATCAGTAAAGTCAGTAAAGTCGCCACGTCAGTAAAGTCACCACGTCAGTAAAGTCAGTAAAGTCAGTAGTCACCACGTCAGTAAAGTCACCACGTCAGTAAAGTCAGTAAAGTCGCCACATCAGTAAAGTCAGTAAAGTCGCCACGTCAGTAAAGTCAGTAAAGTCGCCACATCAGTAAAGCCACCACGTCAGTAAAGTCGCCACATCAGTAAAGTCAGTAAAGTCGCCACGTCAGTAAAGTCGCCACATCAGTAAAGTCAGTAAAGTCGCCACGTCAGTAAAGTCACCACGTCAGTAAAGTCAGTAAAGTCGCCACGTCAGTAAAGTCGCCATGTCAGTAAAGTCGCCACATCAGTAAAGTCGCCACGTCAGTAAAGTCAGTAAAGTCAGTAAAGTCGCCACGTCAGTAAAGTCAGTAAAGTCAGTAAAGTCACCACGTCAGTAAAGTCACCACGTCAGTAAAGTCAGTAAAGTCGCCACGTCAGTAAAGTCACCATGTCAGTAAAGTCACCACGTCAGTAAAGTCACCACGTCAGTAAAGTCAGTAAAGTCACCACGTCAGTAAAGTCACCACGTCAGTAAAGTCACCACATCAGTAAAGGCAGTAAAGTCACCACGTCAGTAAAGTCACCACGTCAGTAAAGTCACCACTTCAGTAAAGTCGCACGTCAGTAAAGTCACCACGTCAGTAAAGTCACCATGTCAGTAAAGTCAGTAAAGTCGCCACGTCAGTAAAGTCACCACGTCAGTAAAGTCACCACGTCAGTAAAGTCAGTAAAGTCACCACGTCAGTAAAGTCACCACGTCAGTAAAGTCAGTAAAGTCGCCACATCAGTAAAGTCACCACGTCAGTAAAGTCACCACGTCAGTAAAGTCAGTAAAGTCACCATGTCAGTAAAGTCACCACGTCAGTAAAGTCACCACGTCAGTAAAGTCGCACGTCAGTAAAGTCACCATGTCAGTAAAGTCAGTAAAGTCGCCACGTCAGTAAAGTCACCACGTCAGTAAAGTCACCACGTCAGTAAAGTCAGTAAAGTCACCACGTCATTAAAGTCACCATGTCAGTAAAGTCGCCACGTCAGTAAAGTCACCACGTCAGTAAAGTCAGTAAAGTCGCCACGTCAGTAAAGTCACCACGTCAGTAAAGTGTTCTTTCTCTCTCCAATATTGAGAGCAGTGTTCTCTGTGTTAATATCTCTTCACTGTAACCCTGCTCAAACAATCAGCTATTATACAATTGTAAGTGATACCTTAGACCATATTCTAATTAAGATATTAGAAGATCTCTGTGTGTGTGTGTGTGTGTGGGTGTTTTGGTGAGTGGGTGGGTGAACTGATAAGTCCACAACATTTACACTAAGTAATAAACCAATCAAGAGTGTACT
The DNA here is from genome assembly GCF_965601325.2 of Salmo salar. Taxonomy (NCBI): domain Eukaryota; kingdom Metazoa; phylum Chordata; class Actinopteri; order Salmoniformes; family Salmonidae; genus Salmo; species Salmo salar. Next base: position 100,338,825 of record NC_138293.1, read on the forward strand.
GTCATGTACACACCTGAATTACTACTGTCAACACTCAACACAACAATCTCTCTGTCAGCATGATAGCTCTCTACTGCTTTACCTGTTTTCTAATGCCCCCTATCCTTCTCTCTCGCTTTCTCTCTCTCTCTCTCTCTCTCTCTCTCTCTCTCTCTCTCTCTCTCTCATTCCCTCTCTCCCTGTCTCTCAGACTTCCAGCAGTGACAGTAGCAGCTGTTTAAATAAGGACAGTGTCTCGGTGAGTAACGGACAGATGTTCTACCTTTCTCTCTACCTTTCTCCCTGTCCTCTCTTTCTTTTTCATCTCCACTCCCTCGCTCCACTCCTCCACAGCTGTCTTCAAGGCAGCCGACCAAAGCAGGTAGAACTAGAGGAGCTTACACACACACACACACACACACACACACACACACACACACACACACACACACACACACACACACACACACACACACACACACACACACACACGCACGCACACGCAGTGGAGTGGTGAATAGCCGTGGTGTGTGTAGGATTTAAAGGATAATGTGAGTGTGTGCTTACATAACACTGTAACAATCTGTGTGGCTGTTATTAAAAAAAGGTTTGGTTTAAAAATCAGCCCTGTTCATTGACAAAATGTAGCGAATTGAAAAGAAAGCCTAGCTCTTCTCCGCAGGTGAGATTAAAGGAGAGGACAGAAGAGATGATGGAGGACAAGTGAGGCAGCAGGAGATTAAAGGAGAGGACAGAAGAGATGATGGAGGACAAGTGCAGCAGCAGGAGATTAAAGGAGAGGACAGAAGAGATGATGGAGGACAAGTGAGGCAGCAGGAGATTAAAGGAGAGGACAGAAGAGATGATGGAGGACAAGTGAGGCAGCAGGAGATTAAAGGAGAGGACAGAAGAGATGATGGAGGACAAGTGAGGCAGCAGGAGATTAAAGGAGAGGACAGAAGAGATAATGGAGGACAAGTGAGGCAGCAGGAGATTAAAGGAGAGGACAGAAGAGATAATGGAGGACAAGTGAGGCAGCAGGAGATTAAAGGAGAGGACAGAATAGATGATGGAGGATAAAATGTATACATCAGATACTACAGACTGGACATTTAACTTCCTGGATTCAACTAACACTTTTTCTCAGTGTGTTCAACCAACAGCATTTTATCTCTGTCTTTCTCTTTCTTAGTTTGTCTATTTCTCTGTGTCTTTTTTTCACCTTTTATATCTCCTTAAAGTGAAGGTGTTGTACGTTTACTGAGGCTCTGACAGAAAGAAAAGAAAGAGAAGATAATGTGTTTGAAACTTTGTATAAGTCTGAAGGTTAGGGTTGTGATGTAGAGACGGAAAACATATTCCTCTGGGTTCTCTCCTCCTTCTCCTCCTTCTCGTCATCCTCCTCCTCCTTGTCATCCTCCTCTATCATCTCTCCTCCTTTCTCATCCTCCTCCTCATTTTTCTCCTCCTCCATCTTCTCTTATCCTCCTCTTCCTCCTCCTCCATCTCATCAGTACTGAATCCTGCTTGAGACTCATGTTCCCTGCTCTGTGATTATAGAGGGTGTGATTATTCTGCCTGGTTTTGGGGTCTGTTGAAATCAAAGGCAAGTCAAAGCCAGAGGAGGAAAACAGAGATGGAGAGATATTGTTCTGATCAGAAACTTGATATATTGTGTTTAGCGAGAGAGAGAGAGAAACAGGGACTAGAATGTTGCATTGTGGTGTTTCTCTGTTACAGAGATATGTTGGAGCTGTCTGTTCTCCTCAGTAGGTCTTCTCTGTCTGAACTCTGTCATAATGGGAGCTGTCCGTGGTCTTGAAGTATATTCTCTGCCCCAACTCTGTCCATAACACTAAGATACGCTCTGAATGGACAGCTAGACACTAAGATACACTCTGAATGGACAGCTAGACACTAAGATACACTCTGAATGGACAGCTAGACACTAAGATACACTCTGAATGGACAGCTAGACACTAAGATACACTCTGAATGGACAGCTAGACAATAAGATACACTCTGAATGGACAGCTAGACAATAAGATACACTCTGAATGGACAGCTAGACACTAAGATACACTCTGAATGGACAGCTAGACAATAAGATACACTCTGAATGGACAGCTAGACACTAAGATACACTCTGAATGGACAGCTAGACACTAAGATACACTCTGAATGGACAGCTAGGCACTAAGATACACTCTGAATGGACAGCTAGACACTAAGATACACTCTGAATGGACAGCTAGACACTAAGATACACTCTGAATGGACAGCTAGACAATAAGATACACTCTGAATGGACAGCTAGGCACTAAGATACACTCTGAATGGACAGCTAGGCACTAAGATACACTCTGAATGGACAGCTAGACACTAAGATACACTCTGAATGGACAGCTAGACACTAAGATACACTCTGAATGGACAGCTAGACAATAAGATACACTCTGAATGGACAGCTAGGCACTAAGATACACTCTGAATGGACAGCTAGACACTAAGATACACTCTGAATGGACAGCTAGACACTAAGATACACTCTGAATGGAAAACTAGACAATAAGATACACTCTGAATGGACAGCTAGGCACTAAGATACACTCTGAATGGACAGCTAGACACTAAGATACACTCTGAATGGACAGCTAGACACTAAGATACACTCTGAATGGACAGCTAGACACTAAGATACACTCTGAATGGACAGCTAGACACTAAGATACACTCTGAATGGACAGCTAGACACTAAGATACACTCTGAATGGACAGCTAGACACTAAGATACACTCTGAATGGACAGCTAGACACTAAGATACACTCTGAATGGACAGCTAGACACTAAGATACACTCTGAATGGACAGCTAGACAATAAGATACACTCTGAATGGACAGCTAGACAATAAGATACACTCTGAATGGACAGCTAGACAATAAGATACACTCTGAATGGACAGCTAGACAATAAGATACACTCTGAATGGACAGCTAGACAATAAGATACACTCTGAATGGACAGCTAGACAATAAGATACACTCTGAATGGACAGCTAGACAATAAGATACACTCTGAATGGACAGATAGGCACTAAGATACACTCTGAATGGACAGCTAGACACTAAGATACACTCTACATGTGTAGCCGATATGAATAGCTAGCTAGCTGTGTATGTGCTAGTAGCCAGACAAGGATAGGCCCACAGAGATCCTATTAAATGACTGATATCTGAGTCTATGGACAGGCCGTTCTCTGCTCCTCACCCCTACCACCTCACTCTGCTGTGTTTCCCCCTGCTCACCAACAGATGGCGCCACATCACCATTCACAGCAGGCAGTATGCAGCATCCTCACCACTGGAGACTGCAGTTCCAAGGAATCTCACTTGTATTTCCTTGTGTCCTCACGTCCTCGCTTCTTTTACCAAATCCCATTGGAGGAGATGATCCAAGGGGGAAGGACCTCTGACCTTCTCCTCCAATGTTGTTTGAGAAGGAAATGACGAGAGGACAGAAGGAACACAATTAAGATTCCCCCTAGTCACATATAGGTTAGATAGACATAACATCTAGGACTAGCTTACCTCCTAACCCAAACCTAATGCAGTAATGTTGTGGTAGACAGGCAACCAGGATAATGCAGTAATGTTTAGAATTCATTTACATTTACATTTTAGTCATTTAGTAGACGC